>NC_041351.1:3545935-3695935 GCF_004354835.1 Perca flavescens
ACCTTAGTGGTCCCCTAATACTGTATCTGAAGTCTCTTTTATATAGACCTTAGTGGTCCCCTAATACTGTATCTGAAGTCTCTTATAGACCTTATTGGTCCCCTAATACTGTATCTGAAGTCTCTTATAGACCTTAGTGGTCCCCTAATACTGTATCTGAAGTCTCTTATAGACCTTATTGGTCCCCTAATTCTGTATCTGAAGTCTCTTTTTATATAGACCTTAGTGGTCCCCTAATACTGTATCTGAAGTCTTTTATATAGACCTTAGTGGTCCCCTAATACTGTATCTAAAGTCTCTTTTATATAGACCTTAGTGGTCCCCTAATACTGTATCTGAAGTCTCTTATAGACCTTAGTGGTCCCCTAATACTGTATCTGAAGTCTCTTTTATATAGACCTTAGTGGTCCCCTAATACTGTATCTGAAGTCTCTTATAGACCTTAGTGGTCCCCTAATACTGTATCTGAAGTCTCTTATAGACCTTAGTGGTCCCCTAATACTGTATCTGAAGTCTCTTATAGACCTTATTGGTCCCCTAATACTGTATCTGAAGTCTCTTTTTATATAGACCTTAGTGGTCCCCTAATACTGTATCTGAAGTCTTTTATATAGACCTTAGTGGTCCCCTAATACTGTATCTAAAGTCTCTTTTATATAGACCTTAGTGGTCCCCTAATACTGTATCTGAAGTCTCTTATAGACCTTAGTGGTCCCCTAATACTGTATCTGAAGTCTCTTTTATATAGACCTTAGTGGTCCCCTAATACTGTATCTGAAGTCTCTTTTATATAGACCTTAGTGGTCCCCTAATACTGTATCTGAAGTCTCTTATAGACCTTAGTGGTCCCCTAATACTGTATCTGAAGTCTCTTATAGACCTTAGTGGTCCCCTAATACTGTATCTGAAGTCTTTTTTATATAGACCTTAGTGGTCCCCTAATACTGTATCTGAAGTCTCTTATAGACCTTATTGGTCCCCTAATACTGTATCTGAAGTCTCTTATAGACCTTAGTGGTCCCCTAATACTGTATCTAAAGTCTCTTTTATATAGACCTTAGTGGTCCCCTAATACTGTATCTAAAGTCTCTTTTATATAGACCTTAGTGGTCCCCTAATACTGTATCTGAAGTCTCTTTTATATAGACCTTAGTGGTCCCCTAATACTGTATCTGAAGTCTCTTTTATATAGACCTTAGTGGTCCCCTAATACTGTATCTGAAGTCTCTTATAGACCTTACTGGTCCCCTAATACTGTATCTGAAGTCTCTTTTATATAGACCTTAGTGGTCCTCTAATACTGTATCAGCCATGATGTCTCTCTCTCATGGGGGGGCCAAATTCTCTGGGTGGGCAAAGCAGAGAAAGGGGAGGTAACCTTGCTCCTTATGACCTCATAAGGAGAAGATTCCTGATTGGCCCATCTGAGCTTTCATTTTCTCAAAGGCAGAGCAGGATACCCAGGGCTCGGTTTACACCTATCACCATTTCTAGCCACTGGGGGACCATAGGCAGGCTGGGGGAAAGCATATTAATGTTAAAAAACCTCATAAAGTAAAATGCTCATGCCATGGGACCTTTAAGACAGATTTGTAAGTTTGTAAGTAAAAGCATTTTTTTTTTAAAAGGATATCAGGGTTTTCCCTACCATTATAAGGCCTATAGGTGAAGCACCAAAGCCTTTTTTGACACCACCTAAGCCGAATGAATGTAAAATCAATGTGAGCATCAAAACTAACTTAATGACACTCAGATACTCCGAAATATTCCAATCTACCGATGGACAAGTTTTGTCTTTATGCATTTTGAGTGTTATTCATTTACTATCTGCTCTGGCTTTTCCAGCGTTTGAGACATTGGATGTGAAATTCATGATTTATTTCTATTGAAACGCATCACAATTTCTGAGGGAGGACCCCTAAACCCCTCCGCCAAATATGCGCATCTAAGTCTTTAACAAACCCAGGGAGAACACTGGATATAGTTGTCTCCACCTGGTTTTTCTGGCAGTGTAAAGAAACACTCAGACCACACTGTGTGTGGAGATAAAAGCTACAGAAGACAGTTAAAGGGCCCTGTTTTAACGATCTAAGCGCACGGTGTGAAGCACCTGGCACAGGTGTGTTTTAGGGCGTGTCCAAATCCACTTTTGCTAGTTTAATGGTAGAAAAAGGGTCCGTGCTCCGGGCGTATTGTTCAAAAGGGTTGTACTTGGTGTCTTCATTAATCAGAGGTGTGTTTTGGGCGTAACATGCAATAAACCAATCAGAGATCATCTCCCATTCCCTTTAAAAGCCAGGCACGTTTGAACCTTGGAGCATTGCTGTTATGATGGAGGATTTTACTAATGCTCTGTTAAAATAACAATGAAATGCTGCGTTTTTGACTTTAGACCAGGTTTTTGTTGGTCAATGGCGCAATGACTTCCCGCTGTACAATACGCCCAGAATGCACCTGAACACACCTCCCTGTAAGACCAGCACGCCCAGAATGCACCTGAACACACCTCGCATGGGCGCACAGATGGGTGCAGGTGCATTTACTTTTTATACGACACGGGCGCTGGATAGTAAACTGACAACTGGGTCGGTCTTAAACTAGCAGAGACTCAAGAGGCCCAAAAAGTTAAACACATTTTGTTTTTTACAATACTTACAACATTGGTAAAATATGTAGTAATCTTAGAGCTCGGTTGATCCCAATCAGCAGGTCTCCATGTTTGTGTAGTGTCCTGAAGGGTGTGGGAGTAAACAGCCAATGAGAGCCAAGCCAACGAGGAAAACAGATGGCAGAAGTCACAACAATGGCGTTTGAAAAACCGATCCAGATCTCCCTTTTCTCCATTGTTATCTTTTATTTTTTTTTTTTATCATGTCCCCAGAATGACCCATTCTGCCAGCTACTACACTTAGACTTACTGGTGTGATGCGCTGGTGTGAGTAACCCTTAGGAACTAATATGGAATATGGTCTGAAGTAAAACAATATTCACTTTCCGTCTGAACACGGAGTTATAGTGACGGAGTAATACGCTGGTTTAAAACTAAATAGTACTTACAAAGAACTTCACCCACAAACATAGGAATGGGTTTACAAATAGCAGATGTAGCCCAAATTAATTAATCAATTATTTAATATCTGATTAATAAGTAGAAGATTACAAATCTGACCAAATGTTCAATTGCCAGCTTTCAGTTCCTTAAAAGTAGAGCTGCAAAGACGAATCGATTAGTTGTCAACTATTAAATGAATCACCAACTTTTTTGATAATTGATGAATCCACATTTTTCATAAATAAATTTCTCATTTCATAGACCAGACAACCATTAATGGAGAAAATAATCGACAGATCAGTCAACATTGAATATAAGTTGCAGCCCTACTTAAAAGTGTTCAACACTATGTGCTACAGACACATTTTGGTTGGTACCAAAATAAGAGCTAAGGTTTGCTGTCAGCGGTTTGACGACGCCCACTGAAAGTCTGGACTTAACCACTGATCTCAGTAAACCTGCTCCGAGCAAGGTGAGGAAACCACAGCACGGGAATAAGAAAACGTGTGTGTGTGTGTGTGTGTGTGTGTGTGTGTGTAACTATATTTGTGGGGTCCCATAACCCAGGAGTCCAGTATACTTGTGGGGTCCAGACAGCTTTGTGGGCCCAAAATGCTGGATCCCACAAGTTTAAAGGGCTGTTTGAGGGTTAAGACTTGGTTTTAGGATTAGGGATAGAATTAGGTTATAGTTAGGGTGAGGGTAAGGGTTAAGGTTAGGCATTTAGTTGTGATGGTTAAGGTTAGGCTAAGGGTTAAGGTTAGGCATTTAGTTGTGATGGTTAAGGTTAGGCTAAGGGTTAAGGTTAGGCATTTAGTTGTGATGGTTAAGGTTAGGGTAAGGGGCTAGGGAATGCATTATGTCAATGACGGGTCCCCACAAAGATAGTGCAACAAACGTGTGTGTGTCAGTTTGCCTGTTTGTTGTCACTTGGAAATCAAGTGTTTTTCTCTTGTGTGTGTACTTGTTGTACATCTGTCTTTGTGAGAGCCAGTTTGAGTCTTAGACCTTGAGAGTTGGTTTTTATGTCCAGGTTAGAAAAGTAAGTTTATATCAACAACGTTCCACTCCTGGAAATCCTGCCGGATGTCCCTCATTTCAGCCGGATGTCCGTCCCCTTTCCTCTTCCTTTGTGTTGGCGTTCTAACCTCCGGTGGATTTGTGAGGACTATGGTTAACTGCTCCTCAGATCTCTGCAGGGTAAATCCAGACAGCTAGCTAGACTATCTGTCCAATCAGAGTTTTCTGTTGCACGACTAAAACTTTTGAATGTCCACCTGTTCCACCAAAACATGTCACTTCCCAAGGCTATTTTGCAGAGGCTCCGTTGTTCCGTTGGTTTAAAGAAATGGCAATAAACCAGAGCAGGTTTTTCTCCCATCCCGGAATGCTGTGTGTACTAGCCAGACCTTCCTCCGCAGCGCTGTGGAGGAAGGTCGGGCAATGCGAGACTACCCAGACCTTACTACTACTACTTACTACTTCCCAACTATGGGTGGCAATCACCAGAGGCCCCACGATACCATGTTATCCCAAAACTGTAGAATAGAATACACTTCTTTTCGTCCCCAAGGGGAAATTTGTCTTGGGTATATGCAATGCAATGTCGTCTCTTCTGACCTGTTTGGGAGGTTGATTCGTGGGACCAGTTGTTCTGAACGAGTGTGTCAGCTCACTGTCGACCTGTCCGCCCTCCTTCCAGCGTTCCTGTGATGCCCCAGGGCGGGCTGAGCTGGTCAGGGTTGCGATGCCTTATGTGGACCGACAGAATCGCATCTGCGGCTTCCTGGACATCGAGGAGAATGAGAGCAGCGGCAGGTTCCTGCGCCGATACTTCATCCTGGACACTCAGCAGGGCAGCCTGCTGTGGTACATGGACAACCCACAGGTGAGTCTTGAATGCTACATGCAGCTTAGGGCTGCACAATATATTGTTTTTTATTTTTATCTTATTTTATCATCATCGCAATATCAAGTGGCCCAATATACATATTGTGTAAGGTTGCAACATATCGCGATAGATACCCAGAGATTGTTTTTGTGAGTTGAAAGAAAATATCAAGAGAAAACTGCACTTTTTTAGTGGTACCTTTTTTATTCTTAAATCTATGTCCAAAAGATTAACTGAAAGCAGTAGAAACGCAGAACACTTCAATATTTGGTAATTTATCGCAAGTAATGTTGTTATCGCGATTTTCAACATTATCGCATATCAAATATTTTCCTCATAGTGTGTGTGTGTGTCTCTGTATCTGTGTGTGTGTGTCTCTGTGTCTCTGTGTGTGTGTGTGTGTGTGTGTGTGTCTGTGTGTTTGTCTCTGTGTTTGTCTGTGTGTGTGTGTCTCCCTATGTGTGTGTGTCTGTCTGTGTTTGTGTGTCTGTGTGTGTCTGTCTGTTTGTGTGTCTCTCTCTCTGTGTGTGTGTGTGTGTGTGTGTGTGTGTGTGTGTGTGTGTGTGTGTGTGTGTGTGTGTGTGTGTGTGTGTGTGTGTGTGTGTTTGTGTGTGCCCCATGCAGTTTTATTGTACATCCATGCATACCATCATACCATCAGCTCTCAGTGAAAATCTGCCTGCAGGAACTTGCTTCAGCAACACTGAGCTAAATGCTCTCTGTGATATCCTCTAACTATTAAGCACGTCTCTGCAAGTAGATTTTTGATGAACTGAACTTCTGTCTCTCCTCATCGCTGTAAACAAATTAAAGCCAATTGTATTTAAAGTGCAGAGTAACACAAGTCTCAATTCACTTTACAGTAAAAAAGAAGAAATAAAAATGCAGTTAGTAAGGCAGAAGAAGTGTTACCATAGGAAGGTGAGGTGTAAACAATATGTTTGAACAATTGGGGGGGTTAAACAGATCTAAACAGAAAGTCGTGGATTTATAGCACAGAATTACACTGAACTGAGATTGTAGTTGAAGCTGTAAAAGCTTTTTCACTTCTCAATAACGAGTTAGAGAAGCCCTTATTAAACGCATGTGAGTGGTTTGAAATATCAAACAGGAACCAGAACAGAAATTGAAAAAGGTTAGTAGTAGTAGTATTTTTACTTCCCACAGCCGGGGAATTCCTCAGACGCTGGCGCTTCAGTAGCTTCAGGATGCAGGGTTATTTTCAGTTCCCACCGTTTTCTTTAAACCAAAACTATGACGCTGCATTTCGCTTTAAGCACTCACATGGGCATGTGAACAAATTGTTATGAACATAACTTTCCGAATGAATGAGCACATTCCAGCTGTAAACTAACGGAACAAGTTACTGCAGTTCTTGTTTCATATGTTTAAAGAAAGACCTTTGTCTGTTGTGATGCATAGCAGGGGAACACTGTTGATTGTATGGAACATTTACTCCGTGGTTTTGCATATTCTGATCTACGTATATAGAGATATATATATATATATATTGTTTATCCACCGTATCACCCAACCCTAGTGTTTACAAGCCTTTGAGGGAATAAGTAACAACCCCAATCCCGGTTTTCCAATAAAACTACCTTTACTTCTGCTTAAATATATATTATGTGTGTTTTTGTTCAGAATCTGCCTAAAGGTGCGGAGAAGGTGGGATCTCTTAAACTCACCTACATCTCCAAGGTAAGTTCTCTCTCTCTCTCTCTCTCTCTCTCTCTCTCTCTCTCTCTCTCTCTTTTCTCTCTCTCTCAAAAACGCATGCACATTTTCAATGTGTCCACATCTTTGTCTAAAACTAATCCCAACAGCTCCAGTTGTACTTATGGCTAATAAGTAGAGATTCTCCGATACCGATACCAGTCTATAATGCTGGTATCAGTATCTGCAAGTACTGGAATGTATGCACCGATCTGACACCGTGTAATTTAGACCAAACTAATACTAATACTTTAAAGCTATAGTGTGTAGTTTCCCACCTGAGGAATTCTAAGTAATTAAAACAAAACTTTTGGCGCGTCCACATGATACAAGCCTTCTGTGATTGCCCACGGCCCCTCCCCCCTCCTCCACGTAGTAACTTGTAACCAAGGAAAACTAATTGTGGGACTGGCTCTAGTGGCTGTAATTCTGCACCAAGGCTGAATTTCGGGAAAGAGACTTCAGATACAGTATTAGGGGACCACTAAGGTCTATATAAAAGAGACTTCAGATACAGTATTAGGGGACCACTAAGGTCTATATAAAAGAGACTTCAGATACAGTATTAGGGGACCACTAAGGCCTATATAAAAGCATCCATAGAGCACCATGTCATGGGACCTTTAATTAGCTTTGTAGCAACTCATTTGGTAATGGCTTGAATGTAACGGACGTTCATTAATATTTAAAAGTTACACTAAAGCTTTAAAGTAGTAAACCTGTGGATGCAGCAGTCTCCTCTGGTTTCTGGCTTTGTCTTTCTTTGCACATTTTCCCAAATTTGAACCAAATTTCCAGAAAAACAGCATAAGAAAATTTGAGTGAATGTGTCCCTCTAAACGCTTTACTCTCTCTCTTTCAGGTCAGTGATGCCACCAAACTCAGACCAAAGGCCGAGTTCTGCTTTGGTAAGTTCATCTTCATTTTCTTCTCCCCGTCTTTCTTCCCTTCCTCCCTCCATTTCTCTCCCTCTTTATATTCCCCCGCTCTGCTCCCTCCCTCTTTACCTCCCTCTTTGTATACTTTCGGTCAGTTCTTTTCATGGATTTGGCCCCTTAGCTCCAATGAAGGTAAATCTTAAAGGGCAACTATTATATAGCATTTTCAGGATTATACTTGCATTTTGTGTATGTACTATAACATGTTTACATGCTTTAATGTTTAAAAAACACTTTTATTTTTCTCATACTTCCCATGGCTGCTGCACCTGTATTCACCATCTGTAGGAGCGCCTGTCTCTTTAAGCCCCTCCTCCTCTGCTCTGATTGGCCAGCGTGCTTCCTGGAAATGACATTGTTTACTGCCGTTAGCCATGTAGCTACTATAGTTAGCAGTGGACACTAATAGAATATAGCAGCACTTTCTATAGTCAAGAATTGCATATAAAGGCTTTTAAACAAAGTATTACATAAACAGAAAATGTTTAAGGAGTAATGTGACCAAGAATGGGGGAGAATTTAATGACACTGTCAGCCAAGATGACATATTTTACTGCCCTTAGCATGTAGTGACATGCAACAGTTAGCTCCGCAGTAGCTTAAAAAACAAACCCTCCAGTCCTGCCTACCTGAAGCAGATGACCAATCGTAGAAGGCCGGCTTAGAGTTGCGTAACACTTAGCCAAGAGTAGAAAAAACTGTTAAAACCGGCGCGTTCAGAACAGTTGGAAATCTGAACGTTTTAGCTCACAGGGGGTTTTCTACAATAGGTTTACTTCATTATTTGGAGTTTTGGCCACATGAAAACCCAACATTATAACATTGTAGATATGACAGAAAAGCATAATATGTCCCCTTTAAGTTCACAATGTACAATCATATGTGAGACAATAGAGAGCTTCCAGTGTGTTTTTGTCCCTTTCCTGTTTCAACATGATTTGGTTTCTTTTTTCTTTTTTTTTTCTCTAGCCACTGAACAGAAATAAGCAGAGAAATCAGGCCAATTACAAAAGCTGGTCAGTCTGACATCATGTTGCCTGAGCTCATTACTATTCATGAGCTCGCCCAGTTGGGCTGGGTAAAGGATTCTGATAGCTAAGCTCTCATTGGCTAGTTGTAAGCCAATCAGAGTCAAGCAGCTTAAGCAAAAGTGCTGGGGTATTTATTCAACTTTGCTCTGTTGAGCTAAGATTTACTATTTGAGTTCAGCACTATTATAACTGTATGGCACAATACTATATTATTGCGATTTTAAACATTTTCTGCATCATATTTTAATTTAGGACCTTTTTTCTAACTTCAAATGATGTTTCCAAAGGAGACTTTGTCAACATCTGTTTTATCTAAAAATATACATTTCTGTTTGTTCATCTCACTTCAATTTTTATTGCTGCAAAAATGTTTACCTTCTTCTACTCCCTCCCTTCATCCAGCTATCCCTCCTCTCCTCTCCCGTTTCTACTTCATTCATTCCCAGTCCTTTCTTGTTTTCCTTCCTTCCTCGCTTCTGCCCTTCTTATCCATTTCTCTCCCTCCTTCTTCCCTCTCCTGTTAGGTTTATTTCCTCTCTTTTGTCCTTTGCTGCTTGTTGTTCCTCTGGGGGGGCCGACAGTAGCTTTTTGTCACTCAATAGGAGGAAACTGTACAATGACTTTGACCTGATGTGTGTGTGTGTGTGTGTGTGTGTGTGTGTGTGTGTGTGTGTGTGTGTGTGTGGGATGTTAACATATACTGTACACACACACATATCCTCTCCCTCTGAGAAACCAGAAACAAACGGATAATTTTAGATCAAGTTTTGCATGAAGCTGGTGCTATTTTTCTTCTTCCTCTTGTGTGTTTTCTTCTCTAATGTAAGAAGAAGGTTCCAACCTACACATTTTACGTTTCTCTCTCTGTCTTTCTCTCTCTGTAGTTATAAATGCAGGAATGAGGAAGTTTTATCTGCAGGCCAATGACCAGCAGGATCTGGTGGAATGGATCAGCGTTCTCAACAACGCCACCAAGATCACTGTGAGCCACACACACACACACACACACACACACACACACACACACACACACACACACACGCACACGCACACGCACGCACTGATGGATCAATAGGTGACCCGGTTTCTCCTGTTTTTGTAGGCCGTCTGTCTTCTGCCTCAGGCTACAGCAGATGGAAAATTACCCATCAGGCCACAGAGACACAGTTCAGTTCAGGCGTAACAGAGTGAGGGGAAGAGAGAACAGGAAAGCCAAGTTTCTCAAATTAACCTGCAGTTGTATTTGTCTGCGTCGCCTGTGCTCCTTAAAGTTAGGAATTATTTCATACTAAAAATCACATTTTAACGATAACGTCAGTGTTCATGAATAGAGAAACACGGGGGTCATTTGTGTTCCTCCGTTCCCACAAAATATATTGTTTAGGGCTGCGACTTAACGATTATTTTCAACATACATGTGTTCCACCCAAACAAGTTCCTTCCCGAGACTATTTAGCAGAGGCACCGTGGCTCCGTCCGGATTGGTGATTGGTTTAATGAAATGCCAATAAACCAGAGCACGTTTTTCTCCCATCCAGGAATGCTGTGTAGGCTGCCCGGACCTTCCTACGCTGCTCTGTGGAGGAAGGATAGGATAGACTTCATTAATCCCACACTGGGGAAAATCTAAAATTTACACACATCAGAATAACACAAATACACATTAAGTAGACATAGGAGAAAAAATATACATAAAGTATAAGAAATAGAAAAAATAGAATTAGGTATTATAATAATAATAATAATAATAATAATAAAACAAACATATTTACACCATAAACACCCTTATATAAACAGATAGTATAGAAAGAATAGAAAGGTGTGGCAATGCGAGATTAGTGGGTGTGTAAATATTAATTGGAAGTTGCTTTGGATAAAAGCCTCGGCTAAATGAAATGAAGTGTGTAGGAATGGATAAGTGATATGTTTCTTATTCTCAACAAGTTCCATGAATAAAAACCAACAAACCATTTTTTTTTGTGTGTCTTTAGGTGCCAAAGCCAGGCGAGGGCCACGCCGGCCACACAGAGACTCCCCAGGAAGTACTTGGGGCCATGAAACAGGTCTCCTACAAGACTGAAATCATAGGAGGAGTCCCTATCATCACCGCTACACAGGTAACACACACACACACACACACACGCTGTCATATGCATTGTGTTAGCAGATGTTAGCGGCAGAAGCTCAGCAGGTCCGGTCCTGTCAGTGCTGGTATGCAGCCACGAACACGTGACCCAACACGCATCAACACAGACGAGTGACGACCAGTTTGAATTCTATGGCCGAGAAACGGAGACTGAGAGTCAGACCTAAAGAGACAGACATGTTATGCGGCACTTTAAGAGTTTTACAGAGATTATTTACAGGAGTGCAACTATTTTCATAATCAGTTTTAAAAAAGTATTTTCCTTGCAGCTTGTTAAATGTGACCATGTTCTAGTTCCTTCTCTCCTCTTTGACCGTGAACTGAATATCTTTGAGTTGTGGACAAAACAAGACGTTTGAGGACATCATCGTCTACATTTTTCACAATTTTAATTTCATAATTTAATTTCATTGACATTTCACAGACCAAACAACTAATCAATTAATCAGGAAAATAATTGACAGATGAATTGACAATGAAAATAATCGTTATTTGCAGGCCTGCAATAGACACAAATGAAGTAATCTGAGGATACACAAGTTCATATGCTAATCTTTCTCCATATTTGTGTGTAATAAGCAACTATTTGCTAACTAGTTCGATATATTAAAGGTCCCATGACATGGTGCTCTTTGGATGCTTAGTGGTCCCGTATCTGAAGTCTCTTTTATATAGACCTTAGTGGTCCCCTAATACTGTATCTGAAGTCTCTTTTATATAGACCTTAGTGGTCCCCTAATACTGTATCTGAAGTCTCTTTTATATAGACCTTAGTGGTCCCCTAATACTGTATCTGAAGTCTCTTTTATATAGGCCTTAGTGGTCCCCTAATACTGTATCTGAAGTCTCTTTTATATAGACCTTAGTGGTCCTCTAATACTGTATCTGAAGTCTCTTTTATATAGGCCTTAGTGGTCCTCTAATACTGTATCTGTAGTCTCTTTTATATAGACCTTAGTGGTCCCCTAATACTGTATCTGTAGTCTCTTTTATATAGACCTTAGTGGTCCCCTAATACTGTATCTGAAATCTCTTTTAGATAGACCTTAGTGGTCCCCTTGACCAACTGCCACTTTGCTCGTTTGAAAGCCATGATGTCTCTCTCTCATGGGTGGGCCAAATTCTCTGGGCGGGCAAAGCAGAGAAAGGGGAGGTAACCTTGCTCCTTATGACCTCATAAGGAGAAGATTCCTGATTGGTCCATCTGAGCTTTCATTTTCTCAAAGGCAGAGCAGGATACCCAGGGCTCGGTTTACACCTATCACCATTTCTAGCCGCTGGGGGAACTCATATTAATGTTCGAAAACCTCATAAAGTGAAATTTTCATGCCATGGGACCTTTTAAATGTTTTGAATAGTATGAGACAAAGTCCCTTATACATTGTGTGTGTATGCGTGTTTTAGGAGCAGGGGGAGGGGCATAACGAGGCGGAGCGTGGAGGCTTGAAGCGAGGTCAGAATCATCTGCCCTACTACCTGTCCAGAGGAGCCCAGGACCAGGCCATCATCAAGGCCGGATACTGTGTCAAACAGGGGGCTCTGGTGAGGACACACACACACACACACACACACACACACACACACACACACACACACACACACACACAGTGCCCGCTGATAAGACAGAAGTTCTAGTTCTAGTTGACATATAACTTAAAACCTTTCGAGTTGCATTTTAATACCTCCAATTCAGTCAGCACATTAAGGGTCTTGTTCACAGTTAAACCAATGATTCCCCCAATGTTATTTACACCTTCATTGCCTCTTACCCAGAGGACTGCAATTTGTGATTTACTTGCCTTAATTCTGCAGCAGTTGCCCGTCTACGGCAGCAAAGCGCCGCACTAACACTAGACACATAGAACATTTACTGTATCTCCAGTTCTGACGGAATTATTTTCAACGTACACATGTTCCAGCAAAACAAGTTTGGTTACATTCAAGGTATCTTTACTATCTTCGAAGGGCAATTGGGTTTACAGCCAGCAGTAGGCTACGTAGACAGCAAGCACACCTTTTCACATGCTCCTGATCACTTCAGGTTTTATTGGTTGAATTTTAGGAACATAGCCTGTTATGTGTGTTTGGAATTAGGTTTGTCATTTCTTACGGTCAAATGTCACATGCAAAATGGCAGCTTTTGTTAGTTGAGTCAATTAGCTCAAGCTACTGGTCTTAAAGTTTGTGCTGAAATCACATCTGACAGTTCAATGTCCAGCGGCAATCGCTTCATGCAATTTTCATCACCTTTAATACATTTGAGATACAGTTGAGATAAAACCAATTGCAACGGGCTTCAGGGTTGGTTTGTTGTTTCATAAATAGGTCGACATTTATTTTTGAACTTATTTTAAATAACCATGTCACAGTAGTTTACTCATTTACTTCACATGTTACTTCACAACAGAGTGAATTACAAGAGTTACATTTTAAGAAATTCATTCACTATGCCAATGGCAGCAGGAATAAATGACCTTTTGAACCTATTCGTTCTGCATCACTATTTGTTTCAGAAATTAAGAGTTTATTAATTACTCTTAAACCCCTACATGGTCTGACTCTGCTTTACATTTTTGCACCTAGACCCCTCAGATGTGAAAACCAAGTTCCATGTTCTAAAGGTTTAAGAGAAAGTGGGATCATGCTTTTACTTAACTTAAATGTGGATATTAATGCTCTCCAGAGGAGGATTCCTAATGTCAATTGTGACGACTTGACCCGTCCATTAGGCTAAACTTTCAACTTGTGCGCAAGAAGTAAGAACATTTTGTAAACCATTTTCCTGAAAACTGACCGAAAGCATTCCTGCCCCTCAGAGGATGAACCCTTTTAGATGTTAATGAGCCCATGTCCTTTCCTCTAGCGCCACCCTCACTACCACACTGTTTTTGTCGGGTGTAATATACATTGCAGCCTCTGGTGCACACGACCAGGATGACTTTAATGGTCCGATGTGTGAGAATTTCTCCCATCTAGCATTGAGATCATATATCGCAATCAACTCTCTCGCGCCACACAGTTAAAAGTAGGTATTACAGCTACGGTAGCCTTCACGCTTTTTTCTGATGACGACGGTCTCTTGCTCTTTTTAACATCTTTTTTCTGGGTGAAGAAGAAGACTCCTGTTCCTGAAATTTGGATTTTGAATACGTGTGATCCTCCATGTTTCCTTCTTCCTGCTGGAGCTGCTCCCCCCGCGACCCGACACCGGATAAGCGGACGAAGATGGATGGATGGTGATCCTCCATGTTTCCTTCTTCAAACTTGCCACCGGGGCCGGGAAGCTCCGATACCCATTAGCAGCATTAGCAGCAGCTGTGAGTTTATCATGTGACAGCGAAAACGTGAAAGGCGGAGCAGTATGTCCTGTATGTCCCTCACCGGCTAACATAGTTCAAGATGGAGCATGAATATGGAGCGTCTACCCCAGTTCATGCAAATGTAAAATGTAAAATTTCAAGCCAATAGGAATACTTGGAATTGATGGTGGTGGTAAATATTCATGAAAAAGGACAAGTTTGTGAACAGGCAACACAGATTTTGATAATGAACAACTAAACACTAAAAACTGGACCTTAAAACATTTTTCTGGCTTACTTTGGTTGTTTTTGTCATTATTTTTTTTATTTTTGTTTTACAAAATGAAACCTAATTTTGCTGTAACCAGATGGGCTAAACTAACAAATACACTGATGCTGATAGCTCTGCTCCTCCTCCTCAGATGAAGAATTGGAAGAGGAGGTACTTCATGCTGGATGAAAACGCTGTCAGCTACTACAAATCTGACCTGGTGAGCAATATTTAATTATTTATTTTTTGTTATTTGAGTGAACTTTCTCTTTAAAAACAGCAGCAATAACTGGCTGTAACCTGTTGGCTTACATTACACCTAATCACGAACAAACGCACACAGCACTTCCTAGAATGTAGTAGTATCATGTACGAATGTTCACTGCAACAATGAAGTGAATTCAAAGTAACAATTGAAAGAGCAGAAAGAAGCAGAGGTGTGTGTTGCCATAAGTCAGCGCTGTGTCTCTACACGCAGCGGCATACCTCCTCAGTCCATCCACGTGTTGCCAGATTAGCGAGTCCTAACCGCAGCCTGTCTGTGCACTTAAATAGACACACCCTGTGTGTGTGTGTGTGTGTGTGTGTGTGTGTGTGTGTGTGTGTGTGTGTGTGTGTGTGTGTGTGTGTGTGTGTGTGTGTGTGTGTGTGTGTCTCAACATAGTTCAACAGGGAAAACCCAGAAGTCTCTTGTATGATTTATTGATCTGTTCAATCATATTTCATTATTTTAACTTCCTATTTAGTGTGTCAGATTGTTGGCTGGATCTTTATGATATTACTCCACCACATGTCTGCTGAATTCTTGCCAAACTCTGACCCAGAATCTGAAAGTGAACTGGTTCATCAACGTGCAGGACTGCATGTGAACACAGTTGACTCGTCTGCAGAATGAACTACCCCTGTGGTTATGCAACGCGTTTTAGTTTACTGCCACGATGCGCTACAGCTCTATTCTCAGTTCACACTAGGGCTGGGCGATATGGAGAAAATCAAATATCACGATATTTTTGACCAAATACCACGATATTGTAGTGTCGAGTATTTGTGCTTTCACAAAATATTTACAAAATGAGATTTTTGATAAATAATCATCAGTAATGTGGATATAATGACTAAGTGGGTAAAGGCAAATAATAGAACAGTAACAATAGTCTGGTAAGTTCAGAAAATGACATCACTTTACTGAAATGCAGCCTTTAAAACCAGGAAAAGACAACACTTATGCCATATTACGATACTACAATATCCAAAATCTAAGACGATATCTAGTCTCATATCACGATATGGATATAATATCGATATATTGTCCAGCTCTAGCTCACACCGAAATTCATTTTGCGTTCCCGAGCGGCTCCGCTCAAAAGAAAAAGAAAAATGCACACAGAGCCAGGCAACAATTACACATAGAGTACACAGATGAAGACGTATTAACAGACATGACAAAGAACCATGTTTCATAATATCCTTGGATCCAGATCTTAACTGGCAGCACACTGATGTTGTCCTGGTCATTAAAGGCGGAAATGCCCCAAAAATAATCTTAAAAACACAAAAGTTGGTATAATCAGCAACCAGAGGAGCCTGTTCAGTGGAAGGCTGCTCCTTCCCAAGTGTAGGACCAACAGACTCAAGAACTCCTTTGTCCCTCATGCCATCATACTGTACAACTCCTCACTCGGGGTGAAGAGGACAGAACAGAACACTGAAATAAATTATTAGTAATCTACTCTCATACATACCTGGACGCTCTAACTGCTCTTAACTGCTTGTTTATGCTAAATGTCATTTATTTATTAACTGTATAATAACACATACACAGTCCTATATACCTATATATATTGATCTTTATTTAGCTAAAGTTTATTGTTATTCTTATACTGTATTTTTTTTGTCTTTTTTCTATTTAAAGAGTGTTTTGTAAGATGCTAAATCTGCTGCAGGAAATCTAATTTCCTTGCGGGAGTCATCCCAAAGGGATCAATAAAGAGAAGTCTAAGTCTAATTTAGTTTGGTTAAACTTTACTTGAAGGTATCTACATAAGAGTGACATGACACTGTCATGAACACATTAACCCTAACCATGACTTATTGTTCCTCTCTTGTTCCTTGCAGGAGAGGGAGGCGCTGAGAGTCATCCCGCTGAAGGAGATCCACAAAGTGCAGGAGTGCAAACAGAGGTAGGGCTGCCACCTCTTAGTCGATTAGTCGACTAATCGCTCGTTTTGGTCTTAGTCGACTAAGATTTCTTTAGTTGATAAGTCATTTTTTATGCTTATTCATGCTTAATTACTCATTTCCAAGAAATTTCTGAGCACATTTATGGTAAACACAAGATTTAAAGTGGTGCTTTTGCAGGATTAATTGTGGAAAACTCAGTTTTACAGATGGTTAATTAACTACATTTATATTGTGCTTTTCCAGTCTTAACCACCTCTCAAAGCGCACAGCTCTGTCGATTAAATCAACAAATCGATTAGTCGACAAAATCGTATAAGTGTTAGTCGACTAAGAAGTTCTTTAGTCGAGGACAGCCCTAAACAGAGGTCAGGGAGCACACGTAGCTGATGGCAGCTCCTTAACAATAACTGCTGCTGCTGCTCTGTCCCTCTTGTCTTCTGTGTTGTGCAGTGAGCTGATGATGAGGGACAACCTGTTTGAAATGGTCACCAGCTCCAGAACCTTCTACATACAGGTAAGGGGCAGAATTCTGGGTTCAACATTGGGGGTGGGGTGGGGGTTGAGAGCAAAATTGAAATTTAGACTATCAGACACTTTATTTTTCTGCATTCTGGTGAATTTTTCTGAATATGTAAAGGAAATTATTATAATTATTTACCCCCCAATTCCCCCTATGAATTACACCTGTGGCTAACACACATGGCGAGGGTTGGATCCAACAGTCTGGACAAAGTAGAGGGGGACAATTTTTCGGGGGTCCCGCGGGTCATGGTTTTCCTGCCGTTGGTAATGTGATCGGGACGGGATAGAGCGTAGAAACCAACGGGAGCGGGACGGAGAAATGTGTGTTTTGAGTGTGAGAAGATCTCCGTTAGGAATTCCGTAATGAAATGGCCTAGGCCCGCAGGTAATGCATGTATAGTGTAGCCTAAATTTCGAGGCAACCTCAGTGATTTGACCGCGATTAACCAAACGCACACACGTGATATCCGCTGGCTAGTTATCCTCCAGACAGCGACGGACAACGGCTCTTTTTCTTTCTCTTTTCCACCGGCTGGCGTGCGAGCCTGCTCGCGGTGTCCACGACAGAGTCCGCAACAGTTGATAACTTCAGACAACATAGGGAGCGGAACGGGATTCGGGAGTCTTTCTCAGGACAGGACTTTTTGGGGGATGCAGTCACGTGATCGGGATATGACGGGAGTATTTTTTTTCCGTGGGCTCGGGACGGGATGGGATGGGGGGCGACAATTGATTCCCGTGTCACCCTCTAGGACAAAGCCTCACTATGATTTGTCATGTTGTTGGTTCTCAGGCTGTTTCCTCTGAAGGTTTCATCATTTATGTTCATCTCTCAATAGATCTGTTGTTTATTGCTTCTTTATAAGCACGTTATATATGTGTATTTAACATCGTAACATTATGA
The DNA here is from genome assembly GCF_004354835.1 of Perca flavescens. Lineage (NCBI taxonomy): Eukaryota > Metazoa > Chordata > Actinopteri > Perciformes > Percidae > Perca > Perca flavescens. The sequence continues at coordinate 3,563,887 of NC_041351.1, forward strand.
GCACTGCAGTAGTAAAGCTCTTTATGTAACCACAAATGACTGCTTTAGCATCGTAGCTCAGATGTATCTTTTGAAAAACAATAAAACCAGGCAAAATGATACACTAAATTCTCTCTCTCCCTCTCTCTCTCTCTCTCTCTCTCTCTCTCTCTCTCTCTCTCTCTCTCTCTCTCTCTCTCTCTCTCTCTCTCAGGCTGACAGTCCAGAGGACATGCACAGCTGGATTAAGGCCATCTCAGGGGCGATCGTTGCTCAGCGCGGCCCCGGACGCTCCGCTAACTCTGTAGGTATCCTCTCCGACTCAAAGGACATTAAGTAGATTTGGTAAAATGTTAGAAGTTTAAACTCAGCAACATAAGACGTGGAAAAAAATATGAATACTGGGTGGTGTAATTGGGAAAAAAAAAATTGAGAGATTTATAAACCGAGACCAAATTATTGTAACTTTTTTGAAAGTTTTTTTATTACAGAAGAATACTTTGCACATCTATAATGTGAGACAGGTGCGTCGGAGGAGGGTAAGTAGGTCAAAAGTTGCAGAGAAACTCCCGCACACTGCCTAACTTGCAAAAAATAGATGTAATCGTAGGCGACGTTTACGGTACTAAATGAATGAAGGGAGTTTCTTTGCAACTTTTGAAAGTTTATTCAAGAATTAAAATGTCTTCACATGAATCCAAGACATTATTGGCAAATATAAATCAGCCTATTTAAAAAAAAAAAAAAAAGGTAGTCACTGAGATCCACAGATACAGTTCATCCTGAAGGCTCCTGCACACAGCCTGCGTGGTCCGTTTTTATTTCGGCTCCCATGTTAACAGGTTAGAGCCTACACACTGCCTGCGTGACACGCACGTTTCAGGCCCGAAAACATGTGCATGCTAGAAATATAGAACCAACGCCTATTTTTCAAGCAACACGCGAAGCGTGTTGAAAGCGTTTCCAGGCAAAATAGAATAGGAAATTGGAAACATACGTACCGACAAGGCTAGCAGCAGCAGCAGCGCGGCGTGAGACACGTTTCTGGGGTGAAAAGACATAGAAAACGCCACGCTCAGGCCACGCAACAGAAATGTAACAGAAACGCCACGCTCAGAATTCTATGCACTAAAAAGGTATGTATAAAGGCTTTAAGTTGTCCACACGTTATTGTAGGCCCAGTTTAATATGCAACTTTTAATTTGATACAATATATGTAGTAGGGGGTCCGTGCTGCGTCTCTTTTTCAGTTTAAGGGCTCCTTGGTCCCTGATTGAAATTGTTTAGGTCCCATCAGTCCACCTGAAGGAGCTCTACACTATGTGGTCCATATAATCAGGTCAAATGGCTCCATCTGGTGGCAGAAGCAGGTACTGCAGCAGAGAAACTTAACCAGGTTTCAAACGTTGAACATTTGAGTTCAACTATTTTCATTTATTCACCGAAAAAAATCTTAAGATAACTTAGATGCTCAATTTCAATCTCATTATCCCATGTTTAGAAATATAATAATTCTATATTTGTCATCAGGTGATTGTACGTGTTGTGGTAAGTCTGTGATGTGTCTGTCTGTACCTCACTGTCCATGGGTTATCATTCTTATTCCTTTTTTAGGAGTTTCACAACCTGATGATGATGATGATGATGATGATGATTGAAATGTGTTTTAACACCCTGACAACTGCTTTCTTTCTTTTTTTTTTTGCACAAACTGTCTGAACACACCTTATACTCTGTGCTACCGTGTTCATTCTCACACATACACACGCTCACAGACACACACATGCTCACACACACACACATACACTTCCTGTTTGGCTTGTCCTCGGGGCGGTCAGGCCTCTGTGGATGGATGGATGTCTATTATTTTGGAAAAGGAGCTCTTTACTAGGCATGGGCCGGTTACCGGTTTCAAGGTACCCCGCGGTTTGAAAAAGTCACGGTTTAAAACCACTCCGACGATGTTCTGTCCTACCGTTCCTACGGTGTGAGCTGCTGTTTCATGAGTGGTGCAGTAATCCCTCTGCCTGCCAGTGTGCATTGTCTTTCAAAATAAAAACCATTGTGTTTTTTTTTTTCCCAGACATTTGAAAAAAAGACTAGATTTTAAAGCTGTGATATACATAGCGTGAAACGGTGATATTTCCCCTGAAGGTTATCGTACCGGCCCGTGCCTACTCTTCACGTGACTGTCACTGAGCTGTGCTGTAAACTGTTGTTTCCAGGTCCGTCAGGCCAGGAGGCTGTCCAGCCCTTGTATACAGAGGTATACGCCGTTCTGCGGTGGTGAATGCAGCACGTATGTGACCCCCCTCCACCGTTATTAACCCCAGCCACCATCCTCCCCTTACCGAGCATTTACCCTGCACACTACAGGAGTTCCCTGGTTCTGTGTTAGGGTGACCAGATGAGAATGGGTAAAATTCGGGACGAGACTGGGAGGGGGGGGAATTATTCATTATTTTTATTCAGGAATTTAACTGACTGTCATGATCTGCTCTTTAACATCAGCAACATCCAATCCAATCACTCCTTCTCGTGGCTGCCTGCACTTAACATGAGTTTCAAAACTCCGCACCAAAATTATTTATTATTTTTATTCAGAAACTCAACTGTGTTGTCTTGTAAACCCGAAAATACAAATAAAAGAAATCATTAAAATCATGAACTCAAGTGATGACGGGAGCTGGCTGCAGGACGACTCCGTTAAAAACCACCATGAACAGTTTTTAATGTTCAGTCGGACTAGAACTAGGCTACTCGAGAGTCTGCTCTTGAGACTTTGCTCTAATTTTCGGGACAATTAGGCCAGGATTCGGGATTTTTTTTCCGGGACGTCTGGTCACCCTTTTCTGTGTCCAGCTGACGCTACATTTACATCGCTACGTTTTGGTTTAAAAAGGAACATCTTCTGCTACGTTTCCCCCTCTCATTCCCCCTGCTCTGGTGTTTCCCCCTCTCATTCCCCCTGCTCTGGTGTTTCCCCCTCTCATTCCCCCTGCTCTGGTGTTTCCCCCCTCTCATCCCCCCTGCTCTGGTGTTTCCCCTTCTCATTCTCACAATTAAGTGCTTTCAACTTTGAAGGTACAAACTCGAGACAACAAGTAGTAAGTGCAAATACATTAGCTTTAAATAAGCAAAGCTACAAAGAGAAAAGTAGAAGCAGCAAAAACCCAAATAAAGTAAGTACTTAGCTTAATATCTAGTAGTCCAGTAGTCAGTTCCTTCAGAAATCAAAAGCACACTAACCCCTCTCATTCCCCCTGCTCTGGCGTTTCCCCACTCATTCCCCCTGCTCTGGTGTTTCCCCCTCTCATTCCCCCTTCTCTGGCGTTTCCCCACTCATTCCCCCCTGCTCTGGTGTTTCCCCTCTCATTCCCCCTTCTCTGGCGTTTCCCCCACTCATTCCCCCTGCTCTGGTGTTTCCCCCTCTCATTCCCCCTTCTCTGGCGTTTCCCCCACTCATTCCCCCTTCTCTGGCGTTTCCCCCTCTCATTCCCCCTGCTCTGACTTTTCCCCCTCTCATTCCCCCTGCTCTGGTGTTCCCCCCCTCTCATTCCCCTTGCTCTGGTGTTTCCCCCTCTCATTCCCCCTTCTCTGGCGTTTCCCCCACTCATTCCCCCTTCTCTGGCGTTTCCCCCTCTCATTCCCCCTGCTCTGACTTTTCCCCCTCTCATTCCCCCTGCTCTGGTGTTCCCCCCCTCTCATTCCCCTTGCTCTGGTGTTTCCCCCTCTCATTCCCCCCTTCTCTGGCGTTTCCCCCCACTCATTCCCCCTGCTCTGGTGTTTCCCCCTCTCATTCCCCCTTCTCTGGCGTTTCCCCCTCTCATTCCCCCTGCTCTGACTTTTCCCCTCTCATTCCCCCTGCTCTGGTGTTTCCCCCTCTCATTCCCCCTGCTCTGACTTTTCCCCCTCTCATTCCCCCTGCTCTGGTGTTTCCCCTCTCATTCCCCCTGCTCTGGTGTTTCCCCCCTCTCATTCCCCCTGCTCTGGTGTTTCCCCTCTCATTCCCCCTGCTCTGACTTTTCCCCCTCTCATTCCCCCTGCTCTGGTGTTTCCCCCTCTCATTCCCCCTGCTCTGGTGTTTCCCCTCTCATTCCCCCCTGCTCTGGTGTTTCCCCCCTCTCATTCCCCCTGCTCTGGTGTTTCCCCTTCTCATTCTCACAATTAAGTGCTTTCAACTTTGAAGGTACAAACTCGAGACAACAAGTAGTAAGTGCAAATACATTAGCTTTAAATAAGCAAAGCTACAAAGAGAAAAGTAGAAGCAGCAAAAACGCAAATAAAGTAAGTACTTAGCTTAATATCTAGTAGTCCAGTAGTCAGTTCCTTCAGAAATCAAAAGCACACTAACCCCACTCATTCCCCCTGCTCTGGTGTTTCCCCCTCTCATTCCCCCTGCTCTGGTGTTTCCCCTTCTCATTCTCACAATTAAGTGCTTTCAACTTTGAAGGTACAAACTCGAGACAACAAGTAGTAAGTGCAAATACATTAGCTTTAAATAAGCAAAGCTACAAAGAGAAAAGTAGAAGCAGCAAAAAATAAATAAAGTAAGTACTTAGCTTAATATCTAGTAGTCCAGTAGTCAGTTCCTTCAGAAATCAAAAGCACACTAACCCCACTCATTCCCCCTGCTCTGGTGTTTCCCCCTCTCATTCCCCCTGCTCTGGTGTTTCCCCCTCTCATTCCCCCTTCTCTGGCGTTTCCCCCACTCATTCCCCCTGCTCTGGTGTTTCCCCCTCTCATTCCCCCTGCTCTGGTGTTTCCCCCTCTCATTCCCCCTTCTCTGGCGTTTCCCCCTCTCATTCCCCCTGCTCTGACTTTTCCCCCTCTCATTCCCCCTGCTCTGGTGTTTCCCCTCTCATTCCCCCTGCTCTGACTTTTCCCCTCTCATTCCCCCTGCTCTGGTGTTCCCCCCTCTCATTCCCCCTGCTCTGGTGTTTCCCCCTCTCATTCCCCCTGTTCTGGTGTTTCTCCCTCTCATTCCCCCTGCTCTGGCGTTTCCCCCTCTCATTCCCCCTGCTCTGGCGTTTCCGAGCCCCTAAAACGGAGACATTTGGAAACCCTTCTGACTCAACGGGCGGAGTCTACACGCTGCCTCCTGTTTATGCCCAGTATACCAGGATGTTGATGAGATATTTTGGTTTGGGCGTGTTAGTTTAAATGGAGATTAGTTCTTCTACTGGAGATAAAAACACTTGCGTGCACGGAGATCACTTTTGGCTCAAAACCCCACCTCAAAACCAAAACGTAGCGATGTAAATGTAGCCTGAGGCCTTTGTATTTGTATCCCAACTGAACCCTGTGGTGTTCTGTCATGCTAAAGCTACCGCTAGCTGTACGGTTTGAGGCATCTCGCTGCCTGCTGGAGTCCGTAGGAACAGCAGAGGGACAGTTTGTGGATATAAGATTCATCTTGAATGCAAACATCATTCAGTTTGCTCCTCAAAATAGGCAACGTGTCGATAAAACAAGCAGCTACGGCAACATCTACGCTACTACGTTTTTGAAAAACAAACACTTTTGTTACGCTTTCCGCCTCGTGTCCATGCGAGACATTTGGAAACGAGGCCACACGTCAGTCAGTCTCATCGGCTAGGTAGCTTCCAGACCTTTCAGTAACCGTTCCACCTCGTTGTCGCTCCGAGATAATAAAACGTCAAGACTATCTGCTTCCTGTTTACACCGGGACGCACATGCCCAGTGTGTGTGTGTGTGTGTGTGTGTGTGTGTGTGTGAATGGTCATGTGATACGCATTTTCGGAAGCGTTAATATGGACGGCGATTAGTTCTTCTGCTTGAGCTAAAACTGTGTAGCCTGGATGCCAGCCGAACTTAGCCCCCGCCCACAACATTTGAGATCGGGAAGTTCGGTCTGGACTTGATCCGTTGTGGAGCGACTATGCTCCAACCAGAGCTGTTTGGACCAATCAGATTGTCAGGGGGCGGGCTTTATACGATGATGGACAGATGATCAACAGTAACGTAATCAAACACGTCATCCAAAGAGCGCTCGGGTTGAATTTGTTTACAACAAAGATGGCTGCCATCTCGTCTGTTAGAGAAGATATCGACAGCACATTCATTTTAAAAGAGGAACGGAGAACCGTGATCACGGCATTTGTCGATCGGAAAGAAGAAAGATGTTTTTGCCGTCCTTCCTACGGGATTCGGCAACGTCTCATACACCGTTGCTCTGATTGGTTGTAGGTCTATCCAATTGAGTGCAGAGGCATTTTCTTTCCTGGTTCGGTTGAAACACGCCCCATAATAACCGATACTGTGGAGCAGTATGACCACGTCAGGCTCAAAACTATGTGGACAGAGATCTTTTTTTTTATTTATTTATTTTTATTGAAAACGTAGTAGTGGACGTTAGATGAAGCCTAATTAGATGTTCGGTCATTTCATCCTCATCCTCCATCATAACTCGTCCCACCCAGGTATCACCATCTACTTATTAATCTGATTTAGATTAACACACTGGTCCAATAACATCCCAGTTTCTCATCTCTTTTTTTTGATATTTCTTACACACATTATGTTGGCAGAAAACTTCGAGGGCCATCCATCCATCCATCCATCCATCCATCCATCCATCCATCCATCCATCCATCCATCCATCCATCCATCCATCCATCCATCCATCCATCCATCCATCCATCCATCCATCCATCCATCCATCCATCCATCCATCCACTATGTATCGGGTCAACCATTCTTTCCATTTCATTCTCATAACGCGAACAATCGTCTCAGGAACTTTTTTTCATTTCTGTCTCCTCTCTTTACTCTCTATGTCAGCTGTTTTCTTTCATGTTGTCATTATTCACCTATTAATAACATTTACAGCGTTCCTGACTCCCGGCAGAACTTCGCCAAACCAAAGGCATCACAAGCTTTTTCTTTTTTCCCGCTAACCCTCTGTGTCTTTCTGTATTTCCTCTGTGTGTGTGTGTGTGTGTGTGTGTGTGTGTGTGTGTGTGTGTGTGTGTGTGTGTGTGTGTGTGTGTGTGTGTGTGTGTGTGTGTGTGTGTGTGTGTGTGTGTGTGTGTGTGTGTGTGTGTGTGTGTGTGTGTGTGTGTGTGTGTGCGCGCCTGCTTTTACAGAGAGTGAGGTGTGACAGTGACGTACTAACCTTCCCCAAATGAGCACTGCTGCCTACTTTCCTGCCCCTCCCACCGCTGCTCATCGTCCAATCACCAAGCCCCACTGCCTCTCCGCTTCCTTAGCAACCGCTGTTCGATTCCTGCCCTGCTCCCTGGCAACTGCAGCATCACTCGTTCGTACGTGTTGCTTGTAACTGCATGATCCCTTGTCGTACAGTCTCGATAAACAGCATTTCTTTTGGACGCATATTGTGTGACTCTCAGCAATTAAGCTGGCATGTCAAATGTAATGGTCGATTCCCATTGGACACATACTTTTGTGTCATGTTGTCGCTGTGATCTGGCTCTTGCTGCTATATCTACTTTCTGTACTAATACCAAATGTTTGCTGAACTTCATTTTAACGTCTAAAACCTGATATGCATGTTGTTTTTTCTTTTCATATCAGAAGTGAATGTAAAAAATCTAATTACATGTCAAACTGTATTAGGTAAATGTTTCCTTGATCACCAGCACATATAAGTTTTCACTGACAAAAGCTCAATGGTAGCTGTTAAATAAGGGTCAGATGCTAATGGGTTAGGGTTAGGTATACTGAGCATTTTATGGGAAGCCAAAGGCAGGTCCACTGGCCGCTTCTCTTCTTAAACTACACCTGAATTTTCCTAAAATATCAAAAGTTAAGTAAAATAAGTTTACTGGTGAACAAGATGACGTTTAAAGTTCCATATTTTAACGGTAATATAATAACCTGGACCCTATTTTCCTAAGTTTTTGTGTGTAAGTGACTGATATGAACAACAGTTTTTGAAACTGGTCCAGTATTAAGCGTGAACGCTGTAACTGGCATCAGAACCAGAAATAGCTCTGAAGTCGCTAGGGCTGAACCCACCAGACTCCATTTAAAAAAACAATACTTTTAGCGTGTATAGAGCCAACATATTCTCACATGTAAATCGGTAAACTATGTGTTTATTTCAACCAAAACTAGAGTTGTGATGGTTGGAAAAGTGGAAAGACGACCCAAAACGGCTTTTCATCGTTTTATTTTGTTTCTGTCGACTTTGAATGAAGTGTATTTTACGATGCTAAAATTACTGTTTCTTTACATGGAGTCTGGTGGGTTTAGCGAACACAATTTCGCGGATGTTTTTATGTTTAAAAAAAGGATCTTACTCTTCAACAGAAAGGTCAACCTCCTTAGAAATCCTTTCCATAATGTTGTCAGATACTTAGAATATTAGTCTGTCAGCTGCAAAATGAGCACTTTTGTGAAGGTAAATACAAGCTGGACAACTGTCCCATTAACTTACAGTGTAGCTTGTTGATCTCACTTAATACTGGACCAATCTCAAAGATTGTTGTTCCCATCAGTCACTCAGACACAAAAACACAGGAACATAGGAACACAGGGTCCAGGTTTGTAGTTACCTTTTGTCTGAACGAAGACGGACTGTTTCCCCTTTTACCTTTTTTATTTTCTCTCGCTGCACTGGTCATCCATCATCCATCCATTGAGTCATCCCTGTGCTCCGTCCATCCATCCATCCATCCATCCATCCATCCGCCATTCACAACCATCTTTCCCTTCTGCCGCTCACTTCCTCTCGCTCTTCCGTCTCTCTCCAGGAACGCAGCGATCACTCCTCATCCTCTCCGACATCCTACTCCACCTTCTACTACCCCTGTGGCCCGGAACCACACCACCCACAATCCTCCTCCGTTGGCGCCTCCGCGCGCCCTCAGCTTCACGCTGGACACCCACCACCAGGACAACTTCGTGGGCCTGCTCCCATGGAGGCTAAGCGGTGTCCAGACCGTGATGATGCCCCTCCCGTCGGCGCGCTCCCGCCTGTCGCTGCAGGAGACGCTGCACTCTTCCAAATAACGGAGGAGGAGGAGGACGAATCCCTGTGGAAACGGCACAGCGAAATGGCCAGGCGGGGGTTCGCCGGTAGCCGTGGCGGGGACCAGCTGAACAGTCACACCACTGAGAACACCGACCGGCAGATCACTCTGATTTGACGATGATGATGATGATGATCAACGAGAACACACACACACACACACACAAACACACACACACACACACACACACACACACACACACACACACACACACACACACACTTCTACACAGGCTCCATGTAATGAGACTGCTCTGTGTGCTTCGGAAACTACCTGACTGGCTAAAATGAGCCGTCTACAAAACTTCCTGAGGGCCGTTTTAGTTTGTACGTGTGTGCACATGTGAAAAAGGACCTTCTTCCGCTGCTGTTTTTTCAGTAACACTTTCCTTGAAGGTATCTACATAAGAGTGACGTGACACTGTCATCAGCACACGAACCCTAACGTTAACCCTAACCTCAGCCGACCTGTCGAGCGCCAATGTGAAGTCAATATGACGTAGACCTCGCTGGCCTCGCCTGGATTTTGAGTGCGAGACCATTTTTTTTTAGCGGCGTGCGACATAGCGGAAACAGGAAGCATGGACGAGTTCGAGGGCAGCCGGATGCCAGGACTCTGTGGCTGCCAGTCTCTCTGGTAAACTTACTGGGTTAAGGTCATTGACTGTTAATATTAATGGACAACGCATCCGGTTCAGGGAAGTGCTGCAAATGCGGAAGTGCCTTAAACCTGCATTCTATCTGAATTCCAGCAGGGGGCGACTCCTTAACCCTTGTGTTGTCCTTCGGGTCACTGGGACCCGTCCAGTTTATTTGACGTTTTGTATTGCCCTGGTGTTGAGCTTCGGGGTCCCCCCCACCAATACAAAACGTCAAATAAACGTATAGTTAACCCTTAACTTAAGGGTTAGACCTGTATTCTAATTGAATTCCAGCAGGGGGCGACACATGCGCTTCTAAAAGGAATTTGGTTTCTATAGAAGTCTATGAGAAAGTGACCCACTTCTCACCTGATTTATTACCTCCGTAAACATTTTCATAATGAGTTTATGTCTCAATCGCTAGTTTTAAGTCTTCTGCAACACAGAATGATAATTTTTGGAATTATGGTCTCGTTGATTCTAAAATCGGCGATAAAGCAGGGGGGGTTTTAGGGCGTGGCTATGATGTGATTGGCAGTGAAAGTGTGTAACGTAACGTGGCTCCTCCCTCTCGTCTAAAATCGTCACATCCCCCAACCAGGATGGCTGCGCCCGTAACGGCAAACTGGACGACTCGTAGCAGATCGCAACAAACCAACCAATGGGTGACGTCACACACGCTCTGTCCATTAATATTATACAGTCTATGGTTATGAGTTCTTTTATGGCGAATGAAAGGCTCAATCCGACGAAGTAGGTCATCGAATCAAATCCAAGAGTTGACGTCAATGCTGCTGCCAGTTCTGCCGTTGTTTACCTTTTTCTTCTTCTTCTAGTCCGAAAGAAAGGGCAGCGTCGGTAGCCTTTGCTCATTAGCGCCACCGCTGTTCAGGAGAAGACTGCAGCTAGTGTCACGACAAAAAAAACAAATGACACTTACTAAAAGATCATAAGTCATAAGCGTTTATGACTTGTTTATAATGTTTTATGACACGTTCGTGACTGTGTCATGTCACTCTTATGTCGATACCTTCACGTCAAGTGTAACCGTTCCTTCACTTTTGTCTTCCCGTATATTATTAACGAAGTACGGCTGCTGGCAAAGAAAAAAGCCATGTTGTCATGCAAAGAAAGAAAGAAAGAAAGAAAGAAAAATCGTATATATTATACAACGACGTTATTGCCATGAGCCCCGGCTCATTTGCACGACTATGGGCTGGTTTCGCGATTCATGTAGGGAAACGTTGCCGTTCAGACGCGACAGGCTTCGAAAAAACATTGGAAGTGTCCGTTTGTCTTGTGTCGACGATGCCGAGAGACTGACCAATCCGAGACCTCGGTTTGATCTTTTTAAGACAATCCCACCGGACGTTATCAACTCTATAATCCCAACTGTCCTCCGGAGAACTTTGACCGTCTCTTCTCTCTCATCTCCGGTAGAAAAAGTCACCCGGGGGTGATGATGATGTAGCGCTTTCGAGCTCCAAAGTCCAGATTCACTGAGGTTGCATTTCCAGAGACGTCTGCACGTTGTTTTCACTGTCCTCTCGGAAGTGTCACAGTGTTTCAGAAATAAGAAGGAACCAACTTGTTCAAGACATCATGTTCCTAAACCAGGAGGTCCTAGAGCTTCCGCGTAGAGTCCAAATTGGAGAAATCATATTGCTTATGTTGCACCATCCAATTTCAATGATGTCCGATTTAATTGTGAATGTGGCTTACACTCATTAAGGCTACAACCTTTCAACCTTAAGCCTTAAAATGTTCCCACATGTTAAAACATTCACGAGATGCAGATTTGCCTGCTTTCCTTCTGTAGTCCACAGATACAGGGTTGGGGGGTTTGACATCCAAGTGGAAATCTTGCACTTCTAAAATGTCCACGTTTCTGAAACGTGGCATATTTTAGAATTAGAAATGTGAAATTCAAAAAAAACGTTTCTAAAGCCATAGATTATAAATCTTTCAATCGAAGCAGAAGCCTGACATTTACCAAATGGGATGGATCCCTCAACGTTAAATCACTCTTCCATAGGCATCATTTACGGGGGTGTTATGTGGGCGGAGAGAGTTACAACCCCCGCCAATAATCAAAACTGGGCTTTTTCCGAATTATTTTTTGTTGCTTTTTCAACTTTTTTGTCTCCTTTTTCAAAGCTTTTTTTGGACTTATTTTTTTTTGTTGCTTTCTTTTGGTTCATTTTCAAAATTCTTTGGAACTTTTTTTATTTTTATTTTTTTTCGACTATTTTTTTTTATGTTTTTGTCCCTTTTTAAAAAAATAAAAAATAAGGAGGTTAGAACGCTAACACAGAGAGAGAGGAAGGCGACGGACATCGTCCCGTAAATGCGGTGGATCTGGACTTGTTCCTTTGCGACTCCATCAGCTGTTAGTGTATTTGTGTTAAGCCATGAAAACCAAACTCATGTTGTTGATTTGTCGACGTTTAAATGTTGTTTTTGGAACAAAATCTCAGCAACCATTTTTTTAAATTTTTTTTATTATTATTGTTTTTTCTCGCTGCGAGAGCACTGCACACTGAGACGGGTCGTGTGTCTCTTCTTTCATGTTCGGAGTTTTTAGTCTTGATGATGTTTATTATTCACAGTGATGAGGTGCTTTTTGAGGAAAACAAATCTACATGTAGTATATGTTTTATAAACACGTGTGCATGGCTGCATGCACACAACCCCCCACCCGACACTCCACAACCCCCCCCCCCCCCCCCACCCCCACCACCACTGCTGTTCCCTGTTAAACATAAGCTGGGTAAAGTGCCTGCATTGTTCTTTGTAAAGAGTTGATGAAAACTGACGGGCTGTTTTGACCCTTTCTAGTGTGTACTTGATTCTTAGACCGTGTGCTCTGTTTATTAAAAGACATTTGAAAATGGTTTTGAACTGCATTCAGGTGTCTTCTTAGTGATTAGGGGGGATGTAACAGCAAAATGCACCAAAGGTAAAAGGTTGCCTCTCCCAAAATGAAGACAGATTCAGCAGCTGCGTAGCCTTTTTTTTTTTCTTCGCATTAAAATGTTTTCCGAAACATTTTTTTTTTTTTATAAAATAACAGATCATTTTCAATTGATCCACCAATATGGTATGTTTTGAAATGCGGGAGCAGACAGCCCCGAGAGTGAAGCGTTCGTCCAATCAGGTGCAGCCATGGTGGTTGTAGGAGGGTGGATCCACCAATATGGTATGTTTTCTTATCGCCACGAGTTAACGGACACGCCTCTGCTGATTGGGTATCACCTGGGGCACAGCCAGTAAACGAGAGACACGCCCACCAAACCAGAGGAAACGTAACTCATAGCTACATTTTTACAATTCCGATCAGGTGCAAACGCCATGGTGGAAAAATGATATCAAAGTAAGGATAGAGTCTTTTTAAATTGGAGTTAAAGGCCACGGGGTCAGTGTCCTGGTGCTTCCACACACATACAAATTTGGAAAAAAATCCATCCATGGTGTTCTGAGTGAGATCTGGTTTCTGAATCGTCCTGCCTTCAGTCTCCTTGAGCTGGTCAACATCTTTCTACATCACTAGTTAAACGGACTAAACGCCTCTGCTCATTGAAACACTGCTACAACACACACTAGTTCACCATAATCTACAAGAGAACTACTTCCATGTCCCTGTTCTGCAGGTATTCTACGAAAGTGTGAAGTGTGCCCTCGTTTAGAAGAAGTCTCCCGGCTAATCCTGCCTTGTACAGGCCGAAGTTGGAGAAACAGCTAGCTAGCTCATGTAGTCCTTACCTAGCTACTGAGCATGTTCGACTGACAACAAAGACGTTACAGAAGTTGAGAGGCCTCACTCTGTAGCTAAAATAGAGACCTGAACACAGGGTGAAAAGAGGAGCTGCAGCAATGTGCAGTACAACAAATATATGGTGTTTTTTGAAAATTAAACAATGTAAACCTATTCTGGTACAACCTCAAAATACAATTATGAACCTGAAATGAGCATAATATGGGCACTTTAAATATATAATAAGTAAACCTAAGTCACTTAACACAGATAGTTGGCGGTGAAACGCAGCCACACTTTTGACTGCTTCACTTTAACCATTTAAATGCACTAAAGGCTAGCTAGCTGACTAGCAGAGTAAGTGTAATATGTTTACTAGCGATCCCGTGCAGTGAGTGGTTAATATGCTTTTACGTCCGTTTTGGTGAGCCCAGAGGGAAAATATGGCATTTTAAAAGTAGCCTATATTTACGATAGCTAGCTAACGGTAGACTACACAGAAAGTGTGATATTGTTACATCTCTTTCGGAGAAACGGAGCGAAAATATTTTTGTCGACACATAAAGTGGAACCAAAATGAAGAACCGAAATTTGCATTCTAATCCGGTCCGATTCCTACCGGTTGCGTAGGAACTATAGAGTAATGTGAAGTCACTCAAATCGTTCAAACTGTAAAGATGAGATTGTATCTTTATTGGTGTTTGAGACTAGTGTTTTTACTCTCAGTGTGTTCTGAGTGACGGTGTGTGTTATCTCAGTGTGTGTGTGTGTCTCAGTGTGTTCTGAGTGACGGTGTGTGTTATCTCAGTGTGTTTGTGTGTGTCTCAGTGTGTTCTGATTGACGGTGTGTGTTATCTCAGTGTGTGTGTGTCTCAGTGTGTTCTGAGTGACGGTGTGTGTTATCTCAGTGTGTGTGTGTCTCAGTGTGTTCTGAGTGACGGTGTGTGTTATCTCAGTGAGTGTGTGTGTTCTGAGTGACGGTGTGTGTTATCTCAGTGTGTGTGTGTTCTGAGTGACGGTGTGTGTTATCTCAGTGTTTGTGTGTGTCTCAGTGTGTTCTGAGTGACGGTGTGTGTTATCTCAGTGTGTGTGTGTGTGTCTCAGTGTGTTCTGAGTGACGGTGTGTGTTATCTCAGTGAGTGTGTGGCTGCTCTGAGCCTGTTTTCTGAGATGTGTGTGTTGCTGTGAATGACTTTTGTAGGAGATGTGACCTGTTTAGTTCAGGTGACCGGTGGTAGTGCAGACTGGAGTCAGAGTTTTGCACATGTGGCTTCAGTTTTGCCCGCTGTCGTTCAGCAATCGGAAAAACCTGTAAATCCCTCAGTGAGGAGCAGATCTGTGTATGTCCACTAGGCGTCACCGTTTCCAAATGTTAATCTGCTCACATATTTCCTCATTTTCAGACGATCTGTCCAGATTTATGGCTGCAGGAAGTGTCCGTGCTTCATGCTGTTTCTCCTCTGGTGGAGGTTCTGCAGATGAACTCTTCTGAGGCGGCCATCGGATCATTAGGTCATGATTTTTGGCTGCAGGGCAACATGCTGCAGTCCCGTCCCACACCTTCGGGGACTGGAGTTCCGTAAGATGAAGATCCCAGAGTGTGATGAAGACATATTTATCTGAGCTGATGCACCGTACTCAGTGGATAGAAACACAGAGCAGTCCCTTTGGTGCATAAAAAAGCCCTCTTTCATCCACATTTCTGAGTTCATTTTGTGCTCAGTTTCTACATGATCTTTGTTTCTATTATTTTTACATTGTACCTTTTACCAGGTTAGGAGGAAGATGTTTGCCATTGCTCCGTCATTATTCACTAGAGACGAGTCAACGAGACCACATGTTCCTCAGTGGAACAATGAATCAAAAATATGACAAATTCTTTCCTATAACTCTTTAGACTTTCGTCTCAAATATCCTTCTCAAAATAACTTTTCTCTGTGAAAGTCCCTGCGAGCGAGACCTCTTTTTTTTATAAAACAACGCAGCAACATACAGGAGAAGTGCAGAGTTTTCTGCGTTTTGTCTCACGTAGTCCATATCTATGACGTTTCCTTTCCGGGTTTGTTCAGTTTCTTTTCAGCTAGATGTCCGTCCCCTTCCTCTTCCTCTTCCTCTGTGTTGGCGTTCTAACCTCCGGCTGATTTGTGAGGACTATGGTTAACTGCTCCTCAGATCTCTGCAGGGTAAATCCAGACAGCTAGCTAGACTATCTGTCCAATCTGAGTTTTCTGTTGCACAACTAAAACTACTTCTGAACGTACACATGTTCCACCAAAACAAGTTCCTTCCAGAGGCTATTTTGCAGAGTCACCGTGGCTCCGACGATTGTGATTGGTTTAAAGAAAGGCCAATAAACCAGAGCACGTTTTTCTCCCTTACCGGAATGCTGTGTGGACTATACAAGACCATGTCACTCGTGATGAACTTGGTGTGGAGGCTGCTAAATCAGGTTCAGTTCATGTGGACTGCTAGAGAAACTCCCCAAAAGTTGTTTATTCCTGAGGATAACTGGCCAAACAGAGAGGCAGTGGCTTCTCGCCCAGATGTTTCCCAGAGTGGAGTTTGATCAAAGAAAACATTACAACGATTTCAATCATTCCGACAGGTTTTTGAGTTAGAACCCCCCCTCCTTTTAAATCTACCATGTTTTTTATACTAAAAGCAATCAAACATACAGAATTAAAAGGTAGTCTTTCCCACCCTAAAATGTTGGTTAGGGTGTAAATGTTGCGTTTATTGTCTTCAAGCATCGGTGTAATTTATGGAGGGGCGGATGGGGGTGTTACAACCCCCTCAATAATCAAAACTGGGCTTTTTCACGAAGTTTTTGTTCCTTTCAAAGGTTTTTGTTGCTTTTTCCGACATTTTTGCTGTTTTTTTCAGTGTTTTTGTTGCCTTTTTCGACACATTTTTTTTGACACATTTTTTAAGAAATTTTGAAGTTTTTGTCGCCTTTTTTACATTTTTTTGGACAGTTTTCTCAATGTTTTTGTTGCCTTTTTTTTTCTTGAAAGATTTTTTGGGGAATGTTTTTAGTTTTTGTGCTTTTTTTCAGTACAGTATGCAGTGCCCTGCTACGCCATGAATTACTACAACTGCTATTTCTAGTCACAGTTCCATTATCTTTATTGTGACTATTATTGCCACTGTTCATCACACCCCCAACCGGCACCTTCACACACCGCCTACCAAGAGCCTGGGTCTGTCCCAGGTTTCTTCCTAAAGGGAGTTTTTCCTCGCCACTGTCGCACTAAAATGCTTGTTCTTGGGGGAATTACTGGAATTGTTGGGTCTTTGTAAATTATAGAGTGTGGTCTAGACCTACTCTATCTGTAAAGTGTCTCGAAATAAATCTTGTTATGAATTGATACTATAAATAAAATTGAATTGTCCCAGGACCTCCCTAGTTGGGGCCCTTGACCCTCCCATTGTTGAACCCAAAGTGATGCCCTTGTCCTCAAGGAAACTTTTGTCCAGCAAACATGTAGTTTTGTGAGTTTGTGTTGAGTCTGTGTGTAGTTTAAAGATGTATTAGTAAAGTTATAAGTACATCTACTCCTTCATCTTTAAATTTTGCTGCTGGAATTCAGAATATCTGCAGCTGAAAACAAATCAAGTGTAATGAAAAACACATTTTGGAAAGAGAACACTATAAAACACTTCACTGCTTTCACTTTAAGAGCTTCATCAACAAATCCTTCCCATTTTATAAGCCAAGAAATGACAGCAGCTCTGAAATTGAATATAACTTCTTGTTATTACTTCATAATATGTTTCATGCTGTTTTGTAAAAAGCTGGTGTCACTTTTTCACATGATGCATATGATACAATGGTTTAAGACCAAATCTGTTCAAAGGTTAAAGAGAAGGCGGTTGACTTCAGGTCGGTCCCTCTGCTCAGCCAAAGATCGGCTTGATCTAAAACCACACAGCGTTGCCGTTAACGGCTCTTTTGGAGCGAGCAGCCTTTGCTTTCAGTTGCTCTGCTCATCGCCTGTCTCCCCTCAAATAAAAAAAGCCCTGAAAACGTTGGCTGCAACGCAGTTTGTCTGCTGGGTCGAGTCTATATCGACGACATTTCATTTCCCAAAAAAGCAGCTTGACCGCGGCGCTGTAAGATGACGTAGTGTTAAGAGAGACAACGGTAGAGAGTTGAAAGACAGAAAGTCCACGTAGGAAGGCAGGTTGGAGTGGTGGATGGGTCAAACTACTAGAGGAACTAGGGACTAAATTGAGTTCTGGGGCTGTACTTTTCGGTCCCCAAAAAAACTTTATATAGTTATTTTCTATGGAAGAGGATTAGGGCCCCATGTGAAAAATGTACTTGAGTTCTGAGTAAAAAGTCAGACACACACATTAGCCCTATTCCTCTTCTGTACTTTTCAATTACCACGATGTTCAGTTTTTCAGATGCGGTGAAAGCCCAACCGTGAACGTACAAAACAGAGACTAGTTATTGTATTTCTTTAGTTTCTTGGACAACGAAAACTCAAACGTCGAACAGGGCCTTTGTTGATTTGTTATGACGTTTTTCGTCTTCAATATCCGACGTCAAAGAGGGCGGGCCCCGAATTATAACGCAGATCAGAAAGACACGTTGGGTCCCATACTTCCAGCCCCAGAGTCTCCCAGTCAATCCATATTGATCTCAGGCTATCGCACATAGCGTTTCCTGCTGAAACGCCAAAAAGATGTTACCCAGCCGGCCATCTCCACCCTGGGATTTAGATTCAGCAGTATACTGAGGCTTGATCAGCACCGGACTCAGCTGCCTCTCATCCGGCTAATGAAGCCACCATCGCTCAGCACATATCAAGACAAATGGGAGCGTGGAAGGAGCTGGCTCCGAGTTCACATTTTGAAAATAGGCCCCTGTTAATAGACGTCAGAGAAAGGGACCAAGTGTTCTTTCACAGAGACAGAAACCGACCCGTGCTGCCAGTTGGAGGATTTAAGAACGAGCCGTGACGCTGCCAGTAAGAACAAAAGCAAAACGAGGAGTCCTGCGCTGGAGCCCCGCTGCTGTACATTCAGTCCAAAAGCTTTTAAATCAAAGTGAAAGCTTCTTCATTTTCTTTCAAGTGCAGCAACATGAGCTTAGTATAAAATCTTACCCCGGGTTAATATGGATTGATGTCCCGGCATCTCAGAGGCAAAGTCGTCACAGGAAGTCAGACCTTCTTCCACAGCGCTGCGAAGGAAGGTCTGGCTAGTCCACACAGCATTCCAGGATGGGAAAAAAACATGCTCTGGTTTATTGGCATTTCTTTAAACCAATCACAATCGTCTAATAGGCGGTGCTAAGCGCCAGACGGAGCCACGGTGCCTCTACAAACTAGTCTCCGGAAGGAACTTGTTTTGGTGGAACATGTGTACGTTCAAAAGTAGTTTTAGTTGTGCAACAGAAAACTCAGATTGGACAGATAGTCTAGCTAGCTATCTGGATTTACCCTGCAGAGATCTGAGGAGCAGTTAACCATAGTCCTCACAAATCCACCGACGGACATCTGGCCCCAAAGAGGGACATCCGGCCGAATTTCCGGCGGGACCGGAGCAATCCCGGAAGTGGAACGTCGTGGATATAGACTAGGGTGGACGGGTCAAACAAACGTAACTTACATACTTAACTAACACAGCCTACGTAACACATACGTAGGTAACGTAACAAACCTACCGTCTTTGAACCCAAACCACAGTCTTTTCCTAAATATAACCAAGTAGTTCTGTTGCCTAAACGTGTTCTGCACTTCAGGGGCTTGATCGCTCGTGTTGCTGGACATTTTTTTTATTTGCATTCATTTTCATAAGATATTATACAAACCATTGTAGGATAATATGGTTCAGGTCAGGGTCTTGATCTGCCAGGTTTGTCTAAATCAGCTAGCCATCTAGTAGAAAAGAGCTAGGAGAATGTCTTCTAAACAAGGAACAGGAATTTGAAACCAGTCCAGTTTTTATTCGGACAGTTATCCACAGTGAGTAGAAGTATTCCTGGTTCTTCTGCTGATTTGTTTCAGGTGGTAGACTTCTGACGTGGAAATGTCCGCTTTGTCATTTTTAAGAACAAAATCAGCATCCAAGATTTTGTGATTACTCAATTGCAGCCAATGTCTGACACCAAAACCACAAACATGATGAGCGGCTCTGACATAAGGACTTCACTGGACTGTTGGGACGGATGGGAGGGGGCCTGAGTCATCTGAGACCAACACACAAACACACATATACAAACACACTCTGACATATACACAAGCCGTTCTGTACAGGCCTGACAGCTGCATGTTAACATATGCCAGCTCTGACTTTGATGTTCTCTCGTGTCTTTTTCGCGCTCTCTCTCTCTCTCCAACTCGGACACGCACATACATAAATCAAAACATTATTGCATATTGCTGACTGACTCAACTTGGACGTGGAATTAGATTGCTATTTCACACATACACACACACACACACACATGTATGCATGGATGAAGAATAAGACCTGCATTAGGGCTGCGTGCAGACACACACACACACACACACACACACACACACACACACACACACAAAACAGACTGGGCTTCCAGGAAAAGCAAAGCAGAGTGTTTGAATGGCCTCCAGCGGACTTCACATCATAAACAGGAATGATGAGCGGTCGTGCATTACTAATGTAAGGAGCTTTTGTTCATTTATCACATTTTGTATCTGTTTAATGTGAATCATAACTCATTTTAAATGCACGACTCATAAGAAACAATTTAAATGTATGTTTCCAAAGTCAATAATGAACTTCGATCACAACTTCTTTAGGCCAGCTGGGACGAGAAGTCTTTAAAGTGCTTGGAAAAAAAATGTAATTTGAACATTTACAATTCCATGACAACTGGACAAAGACCTTTTCCTGAGGAAGATCGTGTGATGATGAATAAAAGCTCCAGAACAGGTTTTTAAATGGATGTTGAGATCGTTCATAGGCTCAGTCATTCACTTCCAAGCAGCACATATCACGGAAGTGGAACGTTGTGTATATAGACTACTGTTTCATATAAATTTCAAATTAAAAATACAAATCAAATATATTATAAACATGGCCAAATGAAATGAGGACAAACGTATTGGAAAATGCAGACTGCTTTATTGTATAGAAAAGCTCATCATTTGATTCAACAGAGAACACCTTTTTTCCCTGCAGCCAAATAAATATTCTTTGCTATTACAGTACATCGCACCATTGTGTTCCAGGAAATGAAACGTCCAACAGTCCGTGTGTGAGGAGAAGAATCCCATAATGCTCCTTCTCCCAGTGCATTTATTATTGCATAACAGAGTTAATCATGTTTGAAAAACATTAGACGACATACACTCTTGGCAAAGCCTGCGTCTGTTAACTTTTTCCTGATGGCGCTGTGGATCTGGGAACCCTTTTCACAGAAACTGCCTAAAGGATCCATGGGACTACTTCTAGACCCTGTAAACTAACTTTGTGAACTAATTCAATGGCCAATAGTAGACTTCTGGAACACTTTTCGGGGGTCACTGGAACTGCCTTAAGGATTTTTGCCACTCCTTCACAACCCGGGCCATAAGAAGCCATTCAGGGCCACTGAACCCCTTATAGGGTTCCAAGTAACGTATTTAAAACCTCTTGAACTACTTCAGCGCCAGTAGCACCTTTGAATCCCCTGGAACTCTTTCAGTGACCACTTAAACCCATTCAAAGACCCATGGAGCCTGTAAAAAGACCACTAGTACCCATCCAAGGAACCCAGACCCCTTTTAAGACCACTGATTCACCTTCAAATAACATTGGAACTCCTTGAAGGATCCATGAAGTTCCTTCATGACCCCTTGACCCATCTTAACGACTAGTAGAACCCCTTGAACTACCAGCCCCTGTAAGGATCCATGGAAGTCCTTCCAGGATGCCCCTTGAGGGATCACTTGGACTAATTCAAATGCCCTGGGACCCTGCACGGAAACATTGGTACTCCTTCAAGGGCCAAAGACCAGTTTTGATCACTTTCAAGGGTTCCTGAAAGATCTCCAGAGATCTGTAAAGACCCAATCACAATGTTTGTTTACAATAACTTCTGGGTATAGAAAATATATGAATATATTGGATATACTCCAATCTCAATCATATAAAACCTAGTTTGAAGTTTCATGCGTCAACACTTTGACTGATGTTAGCTTGGAGAGCTAATTCACCTATTGGGCCACAGACTACAGAAAATGACACCACCCAAACCAGCAGTAAGTCCGACCGGCGGTGCCATGTTGCTGTTCCTGATGCTGATTTGGTTTATCAAAGACGCAAGCAAAGCAACACCGTACATAAAATAATCACAGCAGAGACGACAGATAGGTCCGACCTCCGTGTTTAACTATGTATCTTTAAAATAGAAAAAAGTAAACAAGTGTGCCGATTTCACGTGTCTTCGCAAACCAAAACAAAGGCCATTTGTCTACCCAGAGGTGATTTTGTGTTAGCACAAAGTAACGTTGATTTGGGTTTATAATGCCGCCAATGACCACTCTCATGGGATCACTGGAACGCCTTCAATGGCCATTTGAATCCTCCCTGAAACCCATTTAAAGAACTTTGGAAATCTTTCAAGGCCCGTGAGGAACTATGGAGAACATACTTGCATCCTCCTCCTTGTTTAGGCGGTTGAGTCTTGAGATCATTGATGTGCTCACGCTCTCTTAGATCCTCTGGAGTACGTCTCCATGGCGAAGAGGGTGGCAACATCAACACACAAAAACAGAGAGACAGAGACGGATGAAAATCCCCTCTACATCACGTCTTGGGAGACGCAGCGGGAGCAGCTGAACGGCCCTGAGGGTTCAGAGTGATCAAATGATCTGACAGGACGTTTATAAAGCACAAACTCAGGGTCTAAAAATCCCACTAGTGGCCTCCAGAGGCCGGGCTGTTCCAAACCGAACAGAGGTGTTCGACTGAACAGGCTGTGCTTTAAATCCCAGTGTTCTTGTTTCTGGTACTCAAAAAATGTGGAAGTAATTGTCTCTTCATAAGGCAACGGGAGCATTTAAAGGTTAAGGAACAGGAAAGCTTTAAAGTAACTTGTAAGTAGTTTCGTATCACATTTGTTTGACTTTGATTCATTTCAAATATGACAGGAGAGTCAATAAAGATACAATATGTAACTTTGTTCGCATTGTAATGTCTAAAGACTACTACACCCATGTCGAAAATGTTGTTGAGTTGTGTACTTACATTATCCCAAATGTTTCCAATGTGTTCAACACAGAGAAATCTGTCATTTAATTCAAGATAGCGCTCCGTTCCATTTGGTCACCTGTCGATGGCGTCATATCTCCTTTGTGCACGGGTCAGTGATGGGGTTGTCATGAATTAACTTTTTATCCAGTTTTAAGCTACATTTGTACAAAAACCTTTTTAGTGTAGTGAGCTGATGAGAAATTAGGTGAAATGACTGACAGGAAGAAAGTGCAGGAATACACACAATTAAGGCAGACAATGTGTCATATATGTTATGATTCTCCCCCAAAATTCAGATATTTCAGAAACATAAATACACAGTCAGCGATTCTTATTTCAAAACCTCAACGTTAAGATTCTCACTTGCGTGTTCAGTAAAAACTGACGTGTACAATAAGGGTTATGGTCAAACAAATGCATAACACACACACACACACACACACACACACACACACACACACACACACACATCCATTAACACTGAGAGCACAAACTGTTTAGCAGGTTTAAAAACATTATTGTTTGAGGGTATAATTAATGACTTCTGTCGCTCATTTTTTATTACTCAGATCTATATGTGACCACATTCATTCCTGACTTGCACAAACATACACACACTGGAACACACACACACACACACACCGAGACACACACACACACACACACACACACACACACACACACACACACACACACACACAGCCTCCAGGGATCTGACTCTGGCTGGGTTTCCTTGGCTTCCTCCTGCAATAACTCGGCAGCCGCTGGAGCCCTGTGACACAAACACAACAGCAGCAGCTCGGTGGTGAGTCGAGCCAGACGGGAAGGAAATTAGCCCAGCAGAGGCCGGACAGTCCCGTCACACAGCATGGAGGGAAAACTGCAGAGCTGATTGTTAAATTACGTCTCAATATTGAGCAACTAGATTAGAAACAGAGAGCTGCGTGGAAAAGCCTGTTGTGGCGTGGCAGAAAGTTGACAAAATCTGACTTATAAAATAAATGCATGGATGAACTAAAATTTTAAATAAAGAGAGTGAAGTCCTTCCAGCGTCTCCTACAGGCTGCAAGGTTCACTTTACCCTGCGATATTGAAGTGTTGGACTGAACAACATTGGATATTTCCAAAGCATTACCGGTACCAAGCCTTCATGAGCAGCTCTGGGCTGTGCAGTGATTTCGGTTTAGTGGCCGCAGTTGGAATTGCAGGTTATGTGATTCCCTCTTGCCCAAACACAAGCTATTAAAGTCAATGGGGTCAGCCCTATGTTCCCACATCCCAATGGTCCCACAGCCCTTTGTTCCCACATCCCAATGGTCCCACAGCCCTTTGTTCCCACATCCCAATGGTCCCACAGCCCTATGTTCCCACATCCCAATGGTCCCACAGCCCTATGTTCCCACATCCCAATGGTCCCACAGCCCTATGTTCCCACATCCCAATGGTCCCACAGCCCTATGTTCCCACATCCCAATGGTCCCACAGCCCTATGTTCCCACATCCCAATGGTCCCACAGTCCTATGTTCCCACAGCCCTATGGTCCCACAGCCCTATGTTCCCACATCCCAATGGTCCCACAGCCCTATGTTCCCACATCCCAATGGTCCCACAGCCCTATGTTCCCACATCCCAATGGTCCCACAGTCCTATGTTCCCACATCCCAATGGTCCCACAGCCCTATGGTCCCACATTTCTAAGATTTTTCTTAAAGTTAGGCCCTATGTTCCCACAGCCCTATGTTCCCACATTTCTAGGACATTTTCAAAATTAAGTATTGTGTTCCTACATTTCCTTTCAAGGGTTAGGGTTAGGGTGGGTTAGGGGTTAGGCGAACATAGGGCCTAATTTTGGAGAAAAGAATCGTACAAATGTTGGAACTGCTGGCCTAATTTTGAAAAAATTCTTAGAAATGTGGGAACATAGGCACACTCCCAAGTCAATAATAATCAAAATTCGTCGCTCTTTCGGCTAAAAAAATGGAAGAACATTTCGGTGTTTGGTCACGCAAATCAACTTTTACTGAAATGAATGAGCTGCCATCGAGAAACATTTAGTGATAGTGCTGGAAAGTTTGAATATCGTGTCGGCTCTATATGTATCCAGAAACTGTTTTATTTTGGAGGGTTACTTCCCTAGTCTAGTTTGATATTTGACTTCCTGTCTTTGTGATTGTTTCCCCTGTTCATCAGCCCTCGTGCCACCTGTTTCTCATTACGACCGTCGCTGCCTTGTCTATTTAGTCTGTGTGCTCTCTTTGTCTCGTGTCAGTTTGTTGTCGTACTCGGTGTCAATAAGTTCTGCCTGTTTTCTAGTATTTCATTTTTCCCCAGTTTTCTTTCTTTGTTTTTTGGAGTTGCTTGGCCTAAAATCTCCCTGCTATGTTCTCGTCTCTTCTGCGTTTGGGTTCCTAACCTCCAACTGTTGAATCCGTGACAAACATTCAAGTTCAAGTAAGTAAATTTAGGTTTTGCCTTGTGATGAATGTCTTTGCTTCTACTTGAGTTTTTTTTATTTTTTTATTTTACAAAATATGCAAACGTACAAGCAAGAGCATACAACTATACTTCCCAGAGGGGAAAACCCAACAAGTCCTCAAAACCATGCAACCATATAGGTCTTTATTCCTATCCTCTAATACGAACCATAGGAGTGTTTCAGATATTAGAGCCCCGGGGTGGCAGAAAATACAACCCATGGGAGTGTTTTTTCTGTCCTCATATCCATATCTAAATGCATCAGACGCTTTTAAACCGAGTTGTTAACATTGTAAAGCAGTTGCAGTTTTGTTAGGGTTGGGCAACAAAACTACTTAAAGGGTCTGTACTTGATATTCAGGAGAAACTGTGTTCTGGGATGGCCCCCGTAAGGCTTTCACAGGCCGAGGGAGTGTGCGTTATTACTCTACTATATCTTTACATAGCAAAAAGATGTGTACTGCTACATTAATGGTCTGAATATCGAGTTTGCGTTTAACCTGTACATTTCTTACGTTACTTCACTCGCAGAATGTGACTCGAAGGTTCTTGCCTGTTAAAGTTTGTTTAAAAAAAAAATAATTCCTGTTCACTTTTCTTTTCAAACAGGACGCGAACCCCCGGTCTCCTGGGTGAAAGTTAGGGTTGGGCATCGTTTGGAGTCCAATTGCGATTCTTCCTTTTGATTCCGGTTCTTATCGATTCATGATTCTTTGAGTGGTGGAGTTGAAACGGGTCACAACCTTATTTCACAAATAAGAGGAAAGTTTTATTTTAATTCAGTGGTGGCTTGCAGTTGTACTGGTCTTTTTCAATGTAAAATAAAGCCACACTGGAGCGCTGCTCCAAGGCTGATACACAACAAGCGCCTGGCCGCTTCGGAAACCAAAACTTGCGCATGTTAAATTGGGAAGCGATGATTGGATTTGAAACCAAATCCTCTGAACGATTCAATAAAGAAACAGCTCTTTATTTTTATTTAACATTTATTTATACTCAAAGGGCATTGAGGTTGAGGTGAGTTTACACAAAAACAGTTCCTATGACAAATAACCATAAGCAAAATTAAAAAAAATTGCAACTTAAAGAGCAGCGACTAAACACCAAATGTTTAAAAACAGTAGCAGATGGGAGTACCTTTAACCTCAGTTTGTTGCAGAGCGTTCCATGTGCTAGGGGCATTGAAGAAAAAGGCCGTTTTACCAAGACCCTAGCGCGCACAAGGGACCCTGAGAGTGAGCCAATTGTTCTATCTGGTTTGATAGAAACCAAGATTGCAATTGGGAGGAGATAGAGAGAGGAAGTTTAACACTAATGGCTTTAAAAACAAACAAGTGCCAGTGTTATCTGCGCCTCGAGGAAAGAGAAGACCAGCCAACATTACTATAGTGGTGTGTATTATAACTATCACCGGTGATAAATCTAAGGGCGGAATGGATAAACATTGTTTCAATGTAGATGTAGCTGCATGCCTATAGATTACATCACCATAGTCTAATACTGATACATTTTCTACAGTAATCGTCATTTTTTAAACGATTCCAAGTAGGAATCGGTTCTCGATGCCCAATCCTGGTGAAAGTCCAGTGTTTGTTTGATCCATCCACCACTTCAACTTCCCCCCCCCGCCCCGCCGCCCCATGTGTAGTTTGTTCAGGGCCAATCTCAGCCTGTTATGTCAGGGTTGGCTGGTACAAATAATAAGTGGCCAACTTGAGCGGTTGGTAGCCCAGAGGTTAGAGAGGAAGACTAGTCGGCCAAAGGTTGGTTTTGTGCCATACCTGGTGAGATGGTACAAATATTTAGCCCAATGACAGCTGGTCTGTCCCCATGTGTCCGCATTGAATAAGCTGAACTGTCTCACAGTACTGAGTAAGTTTATAACATTGTTTAAAGGTGCCGTAGGTAGGATTGCTAATATCCAGGACCAAAATATTCTACAACTAGTCCCTCCCCTCTTTCCACTAAAGCCCAAAACGGTCTCCGAAGCCCCTCCACTCACAAGGGAGAATGATTGCGTGTGCATGAGCAGTGATTGGGGAGTTAGGCACCTCCCCTGGCCCTGATTGGTGCATCTGAACAGGGAGCGGTGGATTTTTGCAAATCGCTCTACAGGCTGTAGGTGGTGCCAGAGGATCCAGATTATTATTATTTTTTAATGACCTGCTTTATGTAGTTCTACTGGAACATAGGGTCAGTTTCAGTAAATAGGACAGAAAGTTAGTTTTATAAGGCTTACCTACTGCAACTTTTAGGTTGCAATCCTTCCATTTCAATCACTGGCAGTAAATAAAGAAGGTTGTTATCATTTGTGGTTTGAAACATTTCCAAAACTGGGAGACAGATGACCTACGTCAACGCTGTCGCCTACAGAGCTACAAGGATCCATGCGATTGAGTTTCCCTGACATAATAATCCTACGACGTCACATATGATAGCATGTCATTGAGTGTTATGGATTGAGTTTTTGCGTCACGATGCTAATGACGCGACAGATCTTTTCTATACAAAGATTACTGAGACTCATGGACGAAACTTTTTGAATGAATGTGTTTTGAGTTGCAAACAGGAGACTGAACAGTCATTTAGAGAGCTATGAACGTCGATAAAGGCATAAACACAGGCCCAGCATTACCACAGATGAGTAGCGCAATTGAAATGTAAGTGAATATTGAACCAAAAGTACTTTTTCTAATCATCTTAATTAGGTGTTAGAAAGCATGCTTGGTGACTTTAATGTTTAAGGCAAACTAACAGTGTAAGCTGTACACATTATTTTAGTCAATTAATTGAACATGTTAAAAGTACAAGCACAAAGTAAAACTTATAAGCAATAATAAAAAAAGGGAAAAACAAACGGGATCCTCTGCAACAAATATGCAACTAAATTTGTAACACCACTTTATTTTTTATACATTATTCATAGATGGAAGAAATTCAATTTGCATCCATTAAGATAACATAGATGGAGAACAGACAACACAGTTTCTCTTAAAAAATAAAAATGTGCTGGAACCCATTTCCCACTGTGAGCGTGCAAAACTCCCAAAACCTCGCTGAACTTTTCAGTCTATTGATTCATCTCTCATAATGGAAAAATCAATTGTTGCCCACCAGCACTCGCTGACTGGAGGTCAACGAGAATGTGCAGCCAGCAGCAGAGTATTAGATTACAGTAGAATGCATCAGTGGAATAGTTTAGCTTTGCGCTGCCTGTAAGAGGAGGACCAGAAACTGAAATAAAACTCTATACATCTCATAATAAAGGGAGCTGACCATATATGTTAATCATTGACATAATGAATTAAAATGTATTATCGTGAACTTCCAGAGATCTGACTGACAGCATGAACAGTCTCACATGATGTCAACACTGAACAGCTCTTTTTTGTTATTGCACAAAAACTAACTGTAAATCACATATCTGGGCTGCCCCTGTTTTTTCTCAGGGGTGGAATAAATATTCACATCTTTTACTTAAGTGAAAAAGATGGAAATATGTTTTGTATAGTTTTAACTGCTTCATACTTTTGGATTGTTCAATCTATAGACTTCATTTAAGTTGATCATATGATGTGTATACAGCTGTCAGATAAATAGTGGAGAAGAAATGTAGGCCTGTACTCTGAATTGTGGTTGAGTAAAAATATAAAGTAGGGCTGGGTTAAAATAATCGATTCTGCAATTAAAATCGATCTATAATACAAATTATTAATGAATAAAATTCCCCAATTTTTTTGGGGGAACTCGAGTGAAGATAATGACCTCTTCTGAAGAGTCCATCATGTTTTTTTTTTTTTTTTAATCCTCCGTGTCCTCCTTGGCTACTAGCAACAGCGTGGAGGAGGGGTGGGGGGCGGTGCGCGATCACAGAAGGCTTGTATCATGTGGAAGCGCCGACAATTTTGTGATTAAAAGCTGTGATATTAGAGTAATTTTAACTTTATCTACACAAACCGCATGTCTACAGCTTCAGCAAAGTCTCAGGATGCTCAAAGTGAAGAGATTTCAGGAATATGGTTGACGCTTTTCGACTGGGAAGCACGGAAACAAGCAGTGTGCTGCCAATCGTTCTCTGAGATTCTATCTCTCCCAGGTGTCCCATGAGCCACACCTGCTGTATTCCAAACCATGACACAGCACTTTCCGCAGTCTCTTTCTCTGTCTGCATTTATATCTTAAAATGTTCCACATCTTTCATTCATTAAGAGTTTTATACAACTTGTAAAATATATCCATAGTTCATTCAAATTAAAAATTTGCAAAAACTTCCATACAATGTTTGTATTATTCAACTTTTTTTAAGACTTTCATATTAATTAGAACCATTTCCTCTTTTGCACATTTTCCTACAACTTCACCTTCTTACACATTGAAGCCAGCAACTCATTGTAGTGACAGCTAACACCTTAAAATATTCCACTTTTGTTTCATACATTTTTGGTGTTATTTAACATTTCATTGAAATGTATACTTATTTAAACCATTCCCACTTTTCCAACTATTCTTACTGCTTTACCTTCTTCTTACGCATTAAAGCCAGCAATCTAGTTTAGCTTTAGAAATTAACTTTAAGCATTCACAAGCATTTTCTGCAGGAAATGCATTTTCTAGTTGCCATTGTCAATTAATCTGTTGATTATTTTATCGATTAATTGATTAGTTGGGTGTTTAGAATGGGGAAAAAATGGTGTTTGTGACAGAGAAGAAACTACAACATATTCACATTTAACAAGTTGCCATCAGAGATGTTTTTTTTTTTTGATGATGATGATGATGATTTAAATCGATAAACAAAATAGTTGGGGATAAATGGAATAGTTGACTACCTAATCAAATAATCTCTGCAGCTCTACTTTCCACCATGCACAACTTTAATCTCAAACACCCACCTCCATCTCATCCCCTCCTCCCCCTGACAGACGTCACACCCACCCACCAATCGCTTCCTGTGTTTATCCTGCAGCTTTTATAAACCGGGACAACAGACAGAAGTCCCACACTGCATCAGTTAGTTTCTCGTGCGCTTCCACGCTGTAGGAGCACGCTTTAAATCTTCTAAACTATAGCCTATAGCATTGCATATCCATTTAAAGTCCAGCTCCCTGTTTCTTTTTGAGTTTCTCCAGGACTGTCCCACCATGCGTCTCCAGTTCGTCCTTTGCGTAATGGCCCTGCTCGTCTGCCCGTTTCTGAGCGCCGGGTCGCGGATAGCCAAACGCTTCGCCATCGGCTGCTCGGAGAAGTGCGACAAGTCCCAGTGCGCGCCGATCCCCGCCGACTGCTTGGCCGGAGACGTGCTGGATCGCTGCGACTGCTGCCCGGTGTGCGCGTCCGGGGAGGGCGAGCAGTGCGGCGGCACTGCAGACCGCGAGTGCGCAGAGGGGATGGAGTGTGTGGTGACCGACGGCGTGGAGGTGTCCGTCACCGTCAGGCGCAGGGGCAAGGACGGTGTGTGCGAGTGCTCCAGCCCCGAGCCGGTGTGCGGCAGTGACGGGGTCTCCTACCGGAACATCTGCGAGCTGAAGCGCGTCAGCAACCGGGCGATGAAGCTGCAGCAGCCGCCGGTGATTTTCATCCAGAGAGGATCCTGCGGGGAAGGTGTGTGTGTGTGTGTGTGTGTGTGTGTGTGTGTGTGTGTGTTCTCGTTTAACTACATTCGTGGGGTCCAAAAACCGGGAATACATTATACTTGTGGGGTCCCGACAGCTGGACCCCACAACTTTAAAGGGCTGTTTGAGGGTTAAGACTTGGTTTTAGGATTAGGGTTAGAATTAGGTTATGGTTAGGGTGAGGGTAAGGGTTAAGGTTAGGCATTTAGTTGTGATGGTTAAGGTTAGGCTAAGGGGCTAGGGAATGCATTATATCAATGACGGGTCCCCACTAAGATAGTGAAACTTGTGTGTGTGTGTGTGTGTGTGTGTGCGCGCGCGCGCTCAGTGGTGTAGTCTTGTGTATTGTAGTGGGTATACTGTACTGTGTATATATTGGCACCAATCTGCTTTTGGAAGGCTGGGGAGAGGGGGGGTATGGGTGTCCTCCCCCAAGGAAGTTTTGAGCATCAGCGACTTCATTTTCTGTATTAGGATACACTTTTAATGCACCAATATACGGTGGAAATACCTTTTATTTAGCCTATGTGAAGAAGAAAATAACAGACAATTCAAAATATATTAAAAATATAATGGAAAGTATGTTGTTGCGTGTCATTGGGCATTTTTAAGTGGGTATATGGAAATCCTGGAACTTTGTTAGTGGGTATACTGCGTATCATATCACAGACTACGTGTGTGTGTGTGTGCGTGTGTGTGTGTGTGTGCGCGTGCGTGTGTGTGTTCTGAACTTGGATGCCCTCAGCAGCAGTCCACACACAGACTGCACTTTCTCTTCCTCCTCTGTCTATCTTCCAAGGAATCCATTTTCAAATAGCCTAAGCCTAATTGACACATCCATACAGTAAACCACCTAAAGTGGACTTTTGTGACCACTGTCCTGTGTCACCACGACAACATGCTGCAAGAGTAGCCCAGGAAGCTATCGAGCACCACATGTATGGTTGCTATCTTTAGTAAACTTTTAGATGTGTGTATCTGAGGAACTTTTGCTTGTGCTAATGTTACGTGGCATTCTAGCCATCATCCTGTTAATGGCAGCGTTGGCCAAATGTTGGAGTCCTGCTTTAATGCTTCCCATCTCAGACCCCTGGGGGACCTCTGGGGTCTGTAGTCCACAGTGATGACGGCAGTTTCCTCTTTAACTAGTCAAGGGACATTTAATATTTTGGTAAGTTACAGCATCAGTGTACAGTATCTGACATGTATTACATTATTAGGAGCTGCTTTCTTCGTCCATCTTTGCCCTACCTCATTCTCTCTCTCTCTCTCTCTCTCTCTCTCTCTGGCATTTTTCCATTTCCTGATCAGTCAGATTTGCATCGGCGCCTCACACTGCACCAAAACTCTAAAAATGGGGTTGTTTTTCACTTCTCTCTCTCTTTCTCTCTCACACACACATGCACATGCATGCACGCACACACTTGAAGTTATCTTAACAAGGTCATAATGTCTTGAAATTAGGCCAGGAGGTCCTGAGTGCTGCAAAAACAAACCAGTGAGTGTGTATGTGAGAAAGCATATAAGGAGACACACACACACACACACACACACACACACACACACACACACACACACACACACACACACACACACACACACACACACACACACACACACACACACACACACACACACACACACACACACACTGTGGAGCTGCAGCTGTGCACACAATTTGCTGAGTAAAGTTGTGTTCGGACTCTTGGTCGAGTTCAACCAGGTCAAAGTCCCTCCTTTTTCTTTTTTTTTTTTCACCATATCTTCCTGTCATTTCAACAGCCTTTTTTCTTTGTTCTCCCCTCATCCTTGCCATCCTCTTCCTTCTTCTTTGTCTTCTTCCCCACATTCCCTCTCTTCCTTTCTCTCATCTTTTCTCCCTCCCTTTCTTCTTCTCCTCCCTCTAAATGGAAAAGAGAGATGAATACAGAGAAGAGTCTGGTTTGCTTCTCCTCTGTCCTAATTTCCATCCCTTCTTTCAGTGTCTTGCCACACTTTGCCTCCTCTCCAATCTTCTCTTCTTTGTTCTTCCAATATTATATTCCCCTCTTTCCAAATGTTCTCCTCCGATTCCCTTTTCCTCTTCTCCTCTTACATCCCCTTTTTCCTTCATCTGTGGAGCCAAGAGGGACGGAAGTTTAGCAAGTTATTCTTATAGGATTGGAACTTCTTGAGCTGAGGAAAGAAATCTGGAAGATGTCTCACACACACACACACCCAGATTT
Organism: Perca flavescens; assembly: GCF_004354835.1. NCBI lineage: Eukaryota > Metazoa > Chordata > Actinopteri > Perciformes > Percidae > Perca > Perca flavescens. Next base: position 3,596,818 of record NC_041351.1, read on the forward strand.
GAAAAAATCCTTTTATTTTTCTTTCATTATTTCTATTTCTTGTGTAGACCTGCATGCATTTTTTTTTTTTTACATTGACATGCCTAGATACAGCATCAACAAAACACGGTTGCACGGTGAGTCAACTCTTTCAGGGACCGGAGGAATGTGTCCCAGTTCAGGCTCGTCCACCTCCTAATGAGATTTCACAGACTGTCATTTGACTTTTGGGGATGTCATGTTTTAAACTGCAGTTTTGTGTGTTTTAAAATGAAAAAGCCTGCTGTTCAGCCAAGGTGTGGAACTAGTTAAAAAGCCAGTTTTGTGCAACTACAAATCACATATACACTCCATCACTGCTGATCATTTTACAAAGCACACAAAGCGTTTTTAGATTTGAGAGTTGCAGAGACCAACCTGGCTGCAAATATAGAGTCAATAACCAAATTAATCTGCTTCATTTATCTTTTATTAAAACTTCTTCTCATACTGTATTTTTCCCGTTATTTACAAACTGCACGAAAAGACCAAAATCAACTGCGTGTAAGTCTGTCTTGCAATGCTGTCTGACAGCCCCCAAGTCCATCGGTTCACTGTTGGTGCGTTTTAAAGGCCCGGACACACTGAGCCGATAATCGACCGTTGGACAGTGTGGTGAGGTCGGTGACTCAAGTCTGTTCGGTGTGTCCCGTGCTGTTGTCCGTCCGAGGGGCCGTCGGCGTTCATTTTGGCCAATTTGACACGTATAATCGGCGGGGCGGGAACTGCCGGCAGTCGGACTCAAATGAGCTGAGTGGTGGAGTGCTAACCCGGAAACGGGGAGCGGTATGAGCGGGACTAGACTCTCTCAAAATCTGAGGAAAATCTTTTAAATTGACCTTTGTCGATCTGAAATGAAGACAGATTCAGCAACTGCATTAAAATGTTTTCAGAAACACATTTCGGTGAACTATTTTAGTCCAATATGAGATCGTATTCTGAACGAGCCGCCATGACAGTCTGACTTTGAATTTCCGGAGAAAACAAATCCACGTGATGCGTTCGTCCAATCAGCTGCCAGTAAAAATTTTTGGGCGACAATACAGATTAGCGCCGCCTGCTGTAATGGAGACGTATTACGTCTCGTCTCGGAACACACAGAAGCGATGCCGACTGCCGACGGCAGCTGATTGCACGAGTGTCCGGTTTCTCCGGAAATTCAAAGCCAGACTGTATTCACGGAGTCCGTGTAGAACTGACCTTTTTGGACTTCAGTACCGACACCTGCAGTGTGTTTGAGGTCGGGGGTGTTTCTCCGTTCGTCTGACTGGCTCCTTTCAGTTCACTTCAAAGCTGCAGCAGCTGGCTCGCCACTAATCCTCTAGCCAAACACATCGCACACGCACACGCACACACACACACACACACACACACACACACACACACACACACACACACACATCAGTGTCTTGGAGGCGGCCGGCTGCAGCTGAGGCTGAAGTGAACATTCACAACAAACAGCTGCTCAGTCAGAAACTCTACAGCAGCACTGGAGGTGGTCCTCTAGAACAACTCATCCGTTTCCAGAGTTTAGTTGGGTTTATTGGTTTACACATAATACAAATAATACAGATTAATATACACATAATCAATTACAGATGTGATGGAGAGATGCAAAAAAACCATCACAGGGGCTTAATCTGGGCATTCTCCAATGCTTTATCCAATTAAAATAGACAAATAAAAAACTGAGAAGAAATAGAAAAGCCCATTGGGAAATCATTGCACAAACAAAAACAAACGTTTAACAACTTTCTTAAAATGTACAAGTGCAGACTGATCTCATGAAGTGGTGTATGTATGACACGCCAATTTGTGTTTATCAACGCCATTAGGCCTCCACTGACTTACATTACCTTGCGATTGCGTGTGAGTTTACGCCGTAGCGAGTAATATGAAAGGGTGAAAATCTGCGGAGGGAAAACATATTCACATTTAACAAGCTGCAATCAGAGATTTTTTAATAAAAAATGACTCAAACGATTATCAAAATAGTTGGTTGCTTGTAATTGGTGTTAAACTTGGCTGTTTAATGGCGCCTTAATGAGAAAAGAAAGATGTTGCAGCGCCGCTGGAGTGAAACCAAAATGGGGTTAGTAAGGGGGCAGCAGAGGTTACACATGGACCAATACCATTGTCTCAGTACACATCCTAACATCCCCCACCACTGCTATCTCTCTGTATATTTTGATGCTCTGAGTCATTTCCTTCCTTTTATAAGCCTCCGTGGGAGCGGCAGACCATTTGCAGCTGCTCTCACATCTACACTTCATACACTGTACTCCACATCTGGATTTGGTTTAAAACAACAGCTACAGTTTGGGTCCTATCACATGTGAGTGATGCAGTTCACTGACCGTGTGTTTCCCCCCCTTCAGGTCAGGAGAACCCTGACAGTCTTCGTCACAAGTACAACTTCATCGCTGACGTGGTGGAGAAGATTGCACCTGCTGTCGTTCATATCGAACTGTTCCGCAAGTAAGAAAAAAAACTGCCTAACAGTACTAACAATGAGGACTTAAAGTGCTCATATTATGCTCATTTTCAGGTTCATAATTGTATTCAGAGGTTATATCAGAATAGGTTTACATAGTTTAATTTTCAAAAAACACCATATTTTTGTTGTACTGCACATTGCTCCTCTTTTCACCCTGTGTGTTGAGCTCTCTGTTTTAGCTACAGAGTGAGACATCTCACTTCTGTTCCATCTTTGTTGGGAGTCGCACATGTGCAATACCTAGGTAAGGACTACTAGCCAGTCAGAAGCAGAGTATGAGGGCGTGCCTTGACAGTACCTAGGTAAGGACTACTAGCCAGTCAGAAGCAGAGTATAAGGGCGTGCCTTGACAGTACCTAGGTAAGGACTACTAGCCAGTCAGAAGTAAAGGCTGGACTACAATAGAGCTGTTTGGAGCAGTTTGCAAACAGTGTTTTCTGTTGGAGATGAAAAGTCCCTTTGGGGAGGACTTTGGGCTTTTTCACTTTGTAAACCTATAACATGCACAAAAGATATAGAACATAAAGGAAAGGGATAAAAGCCAAAAAGCATAATATAAGCACTTTAAGTTCCAGCCATTGGCTAAACGAATGTCATTTTAATGTCACTAGCATCTGACGATTCCTGGTGGTCAAATATTGACATTTAAAAAATGAATTCCACTCATGGTCCCCTGGCAGATCCCAGTCCTTTGACTTTGGTGATCCCCTGACCTTTTCTGTAGCGCCCCCATGAGGTTCACATTTGTGTTTAGGAATGAAATATTAAATGGATTGCCATGAAACTTGTTACAGACACCCATGTCCTCCTCAGGATTAATTGTAATAGTTTTGGTAATCGCCTGAGTTTCCATTTTAGCCTCATTCTCAGGTCAAAGTATTCAACACTTTAGTTTATGGCCAAATACCTGCACAGTAACAACATTCTCATCCATTAGGTGTGTACTCTGTATGTAGCACTAAATAGCAAACGTTATAGCTGCTAGCGTGTCGATAAACCTAATCTTGGTTGTCCATGTTTACAGTCAAATCCCACCTGCAGTTAAACCTAGTATATTACTAATGTAGTTTAGTGAAGCAAGAGTTTAGAAGGAATGCATATTTTGTTTTGAGTAAATTTATGGGATTGACTTATTATTATGGTTTAAGGTTAGTGGTCAGGGGTTTAGGTTAGGGTTCATGTTGTTTGATGTTATAAGTCAGAGACATGCTCCGCCTCTTCCTCTTTCTGCTCAGGATGATATTTTCCAAGCGGGAGGTGGCGGTCGCCAGCGGCTCTGGCTTTGTTGTGTCAGAGGACGGGCTCATCGTCACCAACGCCCACGTGGTGGCCAACAAGCACCGAGTCAAGGTATGCAAAGCACTCGTACGACTTTTACAAACATTTGGTTTTCGTGATAGATTGTATGTTCACGGGCTACCAGAAATAATGTATTGTTTTCCAAACCTACTCTGCATTCTGCCGGAAGTCCCTCATTTCGGCCGGATGTCCGTTACTCTCCACTTTCTTTGTGTTGGCGTTCTAAACTCCGGTGGATTTATGAGGACTAAGGTTAACCACGCGACAACTTTTGAACGTACACATGTTGCACCAAAACAAGTTCCTCCCCGAGGCTCAGACCTGCCAACCTTGAAAAACCCTTTTGTGAGCAGCAACTTACTGATTTATTGTCGAAGTTCTGGTTCATGAACACGGCGGCACGCACACGGAAAAAATGTGCCATTAAATGTCAAACCTGTATATATTTTAAACCCTAGAAAATAATTATGTTCAAGTAGGCTACTTGAATTAAATAAAACATTTTATTTAAATTATCGGTCATATTTAATACAATTAATTGGATCATAATATAATCCAATAAAATAAAATATATTACACTGCATAATGAGCACTTTTACTTTTGGTACTTTAAGTATATTTTGATAATACTTTTGTACTATTACATAGGGAAGATGTTGAATGCAGGACATGTAACTGACAAGTAATTTGTAACTCTACAACACTGTTTTTTCTACTTTTACTGCAATACATGATGAGAGGAAGTCTTCCACCTCTGGAAATCACCAACAACAGTCGTGCATGAACACCTGCAGCTGTGTTTAACACTGAAAACACACCGCTCAGTTCAGCGTTACCTGCAGCTCTGCTACAGTAGCAGCTAACCGCTAACGTTACCTGCCGGTCCCATCGTCTCTAAACAGTCCGCTCACAGTGAAGTCCTGCACGGATCAACAGACGTTAGAGTCCGGCGGCTGCTCGCTCTGTTTGTTACGCACACCGGGCAGATTGATGCGCTCACAGAGCCAATCTTTGCAGACGTTACCGCTCGGTGTTTGGCTAGCTAATAAGCCGTTAGCCTGTTAGCGCCGAGCGGCCATCCAAGGTCCGACAGACACCGACACATTCCGCACATCCTCCGCTCAGTTTAACCACTAACCCCCCGGTACCTCTCAGTCCTCCGTTAGCCTACATTAGTAACAGTTAATTTTGTTACGGTATGAACTTAATCATAGGAAAGGCAAAACAATATATAAGACCTTTGTAACGAAATCCAAGACTTTATAAATGCAAGGTTTTATTAATAATGATATAAATAAATAATATTTCTCCAAAGTTGACAGGTAGGCTACGTAAATTAATAAATTTCACCTTTCTACATCAAATCCGTTTACCTTTGTAAGCACAGTCCTCCTTTGGGGAAAACCATAGATATATGGGGGAAGCCAACCAAACTAAACGGGAATGAGGGAGGAATGAATAACACTAGTAGCCGATATCCCATTGACATATATATAAGCGATATCCCCGCTTGACATTAGAGGAAGTGACCGAACTCTTCTTCTTTAGTTTTTTTTTCCAGCATGCTCGTGGCTGCTACGCTGTTTTAGCTTATATATATGTCACTGTGTTTTAGCCATAAGTTTTGCTGCCTACTGTCATCAAGAGTTAGATTGAGACGGTTACTGCACGTCAACCAGTGAACTCAAAACAGTCACCTGATTTTCGCGTTGTTTAAAGTGACAAATCGTATCACCGTATTTTGATGTCAAAATGCGTATCTACTACGCAAAATGCGTACAGGTTGGCAGGTCTGGAGGCTATTTAGCATAGGCACCGTTGCTCCGTCCGGCACTTAGCACTGCCCCAAGACGATTGTGATTGGTTTAAAGAAATGCCAATCAACCAGAACACATTTTTTCTACCATCCAGGAATGCTGTGCGGACTCGCCAGACCTTCCTTCGCTGTGCTGTGGAGGAAGGTCTGGCAATGCGAGACTAGGCAGCATGGCTGGTACTGAGTAGGGTAACGTTTGTTGGTTCCTCCAGGTGGAGCTGAAGAGCGGAGCCACATTCGACGCCAAGATCAAAGATGTTGATGAGAAGGCCGACATCGCCCTGATCAAGATCGATACACCGGTGAGCAGAAAGAGAGGGATGGAGAGATGAATGGATGGGATGGGATGCTTCCTATTCTTGAGTTTTATTGCCTTTGTAGTGACCCTTTTTTGTGTTCTTTTTATGTTCTTTGAAATGGGATCATTTTGAAAATCTGCATTACAGTGTCAGCCTCTCTGTCTCGCGCTGTATCTTGATGTTCACACTAGATGTCTGTGTCCGAAAGTCCACACTAACATGCTAGTTAGTAGGCTAAAACAGTATGTGAGATTTTAGTAGTAACGACAGTGTTCATAACAGACAGACACCGAGGAGCTCTGTAACGTCAACGCTCTAATTTACATATTTACATATTTAATCAACTGTTGGTCTAGTTATTCACCTCTTTCAGTCATTTAAGCGTTATCTGGCGACACCTCTAGAGCGGAGGTCATAGAGGCATCTTCAGCGTAAAGGAGGCTCTCAGGAAGTGACGCAGCAAAATGACAGCTTAGCGTGTCCGAAAAGATCAGCACTACGGTTTATTTACACGAAAGTACATTGAATGGTAGTTTACATGTTGAGTATGTAGTGCAGAGGAGCAGATTTTGGACGCAACCTATTTCTATTTCACAGTCTGCAGAAGTTTTCGTAGTTGTGGAAGCCGAGCATGTGCAGCGGAACAATCAGGTGTTGACAGACTGCTGGGAGGCAAGTCCTTGCTTCGTCCCAGAGCTGGTCGTCTGCAGTGATTATTTATTTGTCAATTTTTTTTAGAAAATCAAGGGCGATGATAAAACCTTTGTCCATTCATGTGTCGTCCAAAAATCTAAGACAACACTGATTTGATTGTGACACAACATAGGGAAGTAACGAACCGATGTCAAGTAGAGATATATCATAAAATAAGGGGACATTTGTTTTTAATCATTCACAAGAAACCTAGCCTGACGTGGTCATACTCAGGTTCTAGTCAGAATATGATTCTGATGCTGCTCCATTGGGCTGGGATTATGGGGCGTGTTACAACCGAACCAGGAAAGAAAATGCCTCTGCACTCAATTGGATAGATCTACAACCAATCAGAGCAACGGATAGACCTACAACCAATCAGTGCGCCCCATCTTCTTAGCAACCATCGGGGCCAGCTGATGAATTTAACTTTTGCCGAATCCCATAGGAAGGACGGCAAACACATCTTTCCAATCGACAAATGCCTCGATCCCGGGTCTCTGTTCCTCTTTTTAAATGAATGCGCTGTCGATATCTTCTATAACAGACACGATGGAGGAATCTACACATCTCAGTTCTCCAGCGGCAGCCATCTTTGTTGTAATACGAATTCAATCCAAGCGCTCGTTGGTGACGTGGTTGATTACATTACTGTTGATCATCTGTCCATCGTTGTATAAAGCCCGCCCTGACAATTTGATTGGTCCAAACGGCTCTGGTTCGAGCATAGTTGCTCCAAAACGGATCAAGTCCAGACCGAACTTCTAAGCTATATTCGGCTGGCATCCAGGCTACAAGAAACCACATCTTGCCCCTAATTTCATCATCAATTCATTTCATATTATCCTTTCTTTCTTTCTCTCTGTCTGCCTTTGTTTCTGAAAGTTCCTTTCTTTGTGTCCTCTCTCTTTGACAGACTTGTCTGTTCTTTATTTTCCAAAAGAAATTCAGGTATTGAATCCTTTTTTTTGTAAAATGTGCTTTCGTGAGCATTCCCTAAATGGAAAGCTTGCTTTTTTATTTGATGTCAGTGGGATCTTTTAAGCGAGGCGCTTCGGCGAAATAATACCATGACTCATGTAAGTGGATATCTGTGGAGCAGGTCAGGAGACGGAGGGAAACGTTTTATGTGATCTGCAATGATTCTTGCGATTTTTGTGTGGTATCTCCATGGTTGAAAGCACTTATTTATGGTCTTTTGGATGAAAGCATCAGCTAAATGAATGTAATATAATGTGGGTCACTTTGGGTTTTCATTTTCTCGCAGCACTTTCCTTTTGGTCCAGGGATGACTGGACGGCCGGGTTCAGCTCAGGAAGGGAAGTTTTCCACAAAACTTGTGCAATGGAAAAAAAACATTTTTAGCATGAGAAAGTCAATGCGTCTCATTTTAGCACAGACACTGGAAAGTCAGAGCTGCAACATCCTGCACTTGGTCAGACACTGTCGTCCACTTTCAGGGGTAAAAATAGAATTTTTAAGGCCAGACTCACTTACCAGATCAAAGGGCTCAAATAGTATATCACTGCATCCAGCTGTGCTTACAAAAAGCAGATAAAAGGATGTATTACACAAATCTGATCTGGATCCTGTTTCTAAAATATTAAAAACACAAGATTTGAGAAACTTTTTTTAAAAATCTTAAAATGTAGATATTAAATGGCTCTATTTAAGGACCTGTGGTAGTTACCATGCATGAGATTTGGGAGGATCATTTGGGGGGTTTTGTTTAGAAGGTTATGTTATTTTAATAAGGGTTTGGACAGGATTGCATTCACTATCATTAAAACAAAATGCTAGGCTATATAATTCGTAGTTCCTCATGTATGGCAGAAAAAAGTGTTTCCATACAAGTATGAATTTCCAAGACCTGAAAAACGCCCATATAAGTTGTTTGTTCAAGCAGCAATAACGGCGTATATTTATGTTTATAATTGCGGCGCCCTCTAGTGGCTGTAGTAGTAACGACAGAAACCAAGCAGGAAGTAAGGTGATGAAGTACAGAAGCGCCAAATTTCTAGGTGAAGGCGGCAGGTTGGGGTGGTGGAGAACGGGGTGAATATTTTTTCAAACTCTACTGAACAAATGTAGCTACGCCACGTTCCGCGCCACTTGCGTGATCGGAAGTGGAGTCTGAACCCAAAACCACTATCTTTTTCTAAACTTAAAGCTTTAGCGCGTAACGTTTTGATATTAACGAACGTCTGTTACATTCAAGCCGTTGCCAAATGAGTTGCTCCAAAGCTAATTAAGACTATCAGCTCCACACAGCTCTCTCTGGATCTCTCAGTGTGACTATGTTCAGAAGATCGTGGCGCAAGACGACTTTCCCGCGCAGAAACTCGAGTGAAGATAATGAACTCTTCTGAAGAGTCCATCATGTGTTTTTTAATCCTCCGTGTCCTCCTTGGCTACTAGCAGCTGCGTGGAGGAAGGGTGGGGGCTGTGTGCGATCACGGAAGGCTTGTATCATGTGGACGCGCCGACAGTTTTGTTGTCATTACTTAGAATTCCCCCTGGGGGAGACCGAAACCACACACCATAGCTTTAACTAAGTAGTCTTGGTGCCTAAATATAACCAAACTGTGACCGTTTTACAATGTTAACGAGGTGTTTGAAATCATCATTACGGTCCACGGTTTAGATATGACAACATATTTGCTGCCACCACTATAGGGGTGGTAATTTATGAAACGCTTCTGTGGTTCGTATTAGAATGTAGGTCTAAAGAACCTATATCGTTGTATGATTTGGAGCACTTGTTGGACTTTTCTATTATCTCATGCAAAGATTTGACAGATACTCAATGAAGGTTCTTATATTTTCTCCAAAACAAACTCCTGCTGTTGTTGTAAGTTTAAGACAGACATATCTACCTGTAGATCTGATGTCTGATGGGCAGGATGAGAACAGCCCATACACAATCAAACATGAATTCACTGAATTTGCAGAGAGACACAGAGAGACACTAGAGGATGTGAGTTCATGTTTGCCGGTCAGACAGAGACAATCATGGTTTTCCTTGGCATGTTTGGGCAGGGAGGCAGGGTGTAACTGGAGCTTCGGGGGTATGAAATTGTGCAGAAATCCAGAAACTGCTGAGCACTTGTGGTTGTGGTTTACATGCACACGAAAACTAAGAGGCAACTGTACTTCTGCACAAATGACTTGATGACTTACAGCCCTCCACCCTCCCACACATCCATCCCAAGACACACACACACACAGACACACACACACACACACACACACCCTCAGCTGCTTACACCAACAGTTACAACAGTTAGTGTAATGATTTCAAAGTTTTCCTTCATTTTCTCTTCCAAATGTTGGTGAAAGGCGGAATATTATATTCCAAGAAATACTGTATTATAACAATTAAATCGCCTTTTTCAAAGATCAATTCACAGCAGAAAAGTAAGTGTTATAAAATCTCCAAATTGAGATTTTGATGGTGGTGACTGTCCTATTTAGGGATAACTGGAATACTGTTGGAGGCAAAGCTACACAGTCAGAGTAGCACCAATCTTCCTGTGCATACTCAGTGCAGGTCAGTGTTAAACTGTTTTTAGGTGTAATTGCCACCGCAAAGAGTTTGCAGACGAAGCAGCCAGACGTGTAGCTGCATGTTCAGGGCAGATAAGCTTCTGCTTCATAGCTTTCAGAGGACAGAGACATACAGCATTTGTTCTTCTTTCTAATCTAAGTCTTTCTCTTGTCACCACAAATTCTACTGACTTCTCTTGTGTTGGAATAATGATTGTGATCTCGACATAACCCAAACTGTCTTGCTGTGATCTTTAGATAGCAGCTGAAGAGCCAGTTATTTTCCTCAGGAGTTGTTGGAGACCCAAAACAAAACTAAAAGGAGAGAGAATTTAGGAATTAAATTTGCCTTGTGGCCAGAAACATGATTACGAATTAGAGGTAAAGTTGCTCTGTGTCTGCTGGATGTGCAATAGTAGCAACTGTCTGCTAACAAGTTGGCAAGTATCCAACTTAAACCCACAACAGGTCCTCCAAACCATATGACGATATCGGCTGTCTATTCCTACCCTCTAATACGACCCACGGGAGCGTTTCATAAATTAGCGTCCCTAGCGGCGGCAGGAAATACATCCTTACATCTAAACCAGAGAGAGAGAGCGTAACAATCACAGTTTTAAACATGTCGTTAACGTGGTGAAACTGTCACACTTTGCTCAGGTTTAGGCTCCAACCCCAAATGCTGAAGTTTAGAAAATGATCGTGGTCTGTGTTCAGTTCAGATCAGACACTACTTCAATTCAGATCACGCACGGGACGCAGAACGTGACGTATCTCACTTTGTTCCGTAAGGTTGAAAAAAACCTGCTGTCTACTTTTGAGGGACTGGAACTAGGGCTGGGCGATATATCGATATAAAAAATATATCGATATATTTTTAAATGAGATATGGAATTAGACCATATCGCATATATCGATATAGTTCAAATGTGATCCTTGCTCCCATAGATATATACACAGATGTCGCCTTGAGGTTCTAAACATACGTCAAAACCGCCGCCATCTTGGAACAGGGGTCCGAAGCATTCAGATCAACGCTAAAGATGCCGGACTTTTGTACTGCTTAATTATGTTCGATAGAGGAAATGAAAAGAACAAACAGCAATGAATAACATTTAACAGGTGACAATGTGTTTTATGATTATGTATGCCGCCTTCACCAGCAATCTGTGCTCCGGCGGCAGCGGGAGGCGGAGAGCTCCGTGGCGGGCCGCAGCGTCTCTTCCCCCGGTAAAACACAGCTTTGCCTCGCTGCTGCGCTGTCCCCCGCTGATCCAGATCGGACCAGCCAAAGACAGAGTGGTGATCGGTAGGATCTTACACGTAGTCCAGGACGACCTGTATGTCGATATCGGCGGAAAGTTCCACTAAGTTTGCCGGCGGCAGGCGGACGGAGAGAAGCTACAGCGGGGCAGCAGAGACCGCTCTGCGGCTGCAGGATCTGGAGCTCAGTGCCCGTTAAAATGACATGTAACGCATAAATACATACAGAAATAAATAGTGGAGGAATGAGCCTGGACATTTCAGTCTGTTTTAAACTTCACCTTGAAGCAGAAACTCTTATTTCAGAAGGGTGAAGTTTCCGTTTGACTCAGATCTGTGAACCGATCATAATAAATATTCTTTGTATTAACACATTAATTAGTTTCTTTGTTTTGTAGTCGATAGTTCATCTTTTAGTTTACTTAAGTGGAAGCAGTATCAAGTGGAAGAATGGGACTATAAACCTAGGCTTACAGGCATGAGGCATTACATTTTGAACAAAGTAGATTATATTAATATCAAAAGCTTAATTGACCTTTGGAACGAATCACAAATATGGAGCTTTGATTTCAAAAAAGGTACTCCTGTTATACAGTATTTAGGTTTACATTTTATTGTTATTTGAACAGCTGAGCATTTAATCATGAACCAGGTGAAGAAACCGGTTTATTATTTATTTGATTTTGCAACTGTCTCTATGAAACTACTTGTGACATGTCATATTTGATTTTGGCTTTGACTGAACATTTGCTCTCACTTTGCGGAAAAAAATATCGGGATATATATCGTATATCGATATTCAGCCAAAATATATCGGGATATGACTTTTGGTCCATATCGCCCAGCCCTAACTGGAACCTCGGTCTCCTGGGTGAAAGTCCTGTGTTGATTTGACGCTCTTATACTTTGTCATCTTACTTCCTGCGTTGCTCCCATCATAACTACTACGGCCACCAGAGGGCGCCCTAATATAAACGTGAATTAAGTCATAATGGACCTTTTTCACACCAGACATGTTGACATGTCATAGTAAGAAAAGCACAGCTGAAATTGATAACCTTAACAATGGCTCAGTTCCATCAAGTGTCCCAGTAAGATATTTCAGTGAGTCAGCATGCACAATACCAGGACCTCTCCTAAGTGGAATGTAGCCATCAGTAATGGTTTAATACCAGGACCTCTCCTAAGTGGAATGTAGCCATCAGTAATGGTTTAATACCAGGACCTTTCCTAAGTGGAATGCAGCCATCAGTAATGGTTTAATACCAGGACCTCTCCTAAGTGGAATGCAGCCATCAGTAATGGTTTTGAATACACCTGTGCTTTTCCTACTATGACATGTCAACATGTCTGCCGTGAAAATTGTCTATTGATGCTTGAACAAACAACTTATGTGGCCGTTTTTCGGGGGAGGACAGTCTCTGATAATATCTTATTGATTTTTTTACAGCTTGTTTCCGCGGTCTTAAAGTGGCAAAACAATCAGTTATTGCACTTTAATTGCTTGATTGACATCTCACTCTCTCTACTGTTAAGTTTGTTTCACCTGTTAGGGTGGGACATTTTACGATACATTGGAATCATTCCTATAAGCCAGGGGTTCTCAAACACATCACTCAAAGGTCTGCATCTCATTTTTATTCCAGGCCAAAGGTCTGGAATAATTGGCAATAACAAAAAAAACATTCAGTCCGTTTCTTTTTGATTTTTGTAGTGAAAGTACAGCAGTATTCTTAACTTCATGCAGTAAAAGTATAGCAGTATTCTTAGCTTCATGCAGTAAAAGTACAGCAGTATTCTTAGCTTTGTGTAATAAAAGGAAGTTTTTGTCGCTTCTACATTTCTGGCGTTTTTTTCTGCCGTTTTTCCGCCTTTTTTCAAAGTTTTTTTTCACTTTTGCAACGCTTTTTGCAATGTTTGTTGCCTTTTGGTGTTTTTGTCTCATTTTTCAACCTTTTTGTCGATTTGTTCGTGAATAGTCAACATTACTAACAATGTATTGATCAATAGAAAATGTATTTCAAAATAGGAAACGTTACACTTCATAAGGTATTGTATCCATAACTCGAGGTATGGGCCGACCTTGGTCCGGACTTTGAGAAGCCCTGCTATAATTGGTGAAACCCCACTGAACAGAATATAATATGTACATGTGTGTTTGAGTCCCCAGTGTTGGCCTGTACTGTTGCCACTGAGCCAGGTATTCTCTGAGCATGTGCAGACAGGAGCTCTTTGGTGTTGTTTTGACTCATCCAGTAAAACCTCACGGCGATATTCAGCATCAATCATTTTCCATGACACGTGTCCATGAGCAGCTTATGGAAGCTGCTCTCAGCTGATCTGATCAGCTCATCGGATTTAACAGGCCAGCATGTGATCCACCCTGTTATTTACTATGACTGGTGCAAGAACTACTCGTGCTACTGCAGACACTTTGTGTTTAACAATTGTAGTGAAGCAGCTGGAGGGATGCAGAAATGATGGTCTTCTAAAGAGCGATAATTTTAAAGTTACAGAGATTGAAAGACATCTGGAGAAAACACATATGTGGTATTAATTGTAGTTTCAGTTCATGAGTAATACCTGTTTGTAGAGAGAGAGCATTATCTGCGCTGATCTGTCTTTTTTTTTATTCCAAGTTTTTACTCCTTCACTAAATTAATATAAAAAAATGTTTGATTACAGCAGCTTTAAACACATTAGACCTTCATATCTGGCCATTGCCCATACAACCACCGATTGCCCTCTGAATTTCCTTCCTTTCGGGTTGTCCCTGTTTTCAGCAGGATGTCCCACCCCTTCCACTTTCTTTGTGTTGGCATTCTAAACTGGATTTGTGAGGTCTATGGTGAACTGCTCCTCAGATCTCTGCAGGGTAAATCCAGACAGCTAGCTAGACTATCTGTCCAATATGAGTTTTCTCTCGCACAACTAAAACTACTTTTGAACGTACACACGCTCCTAGTGGCCATCCCCGCCCACCTCGTCACCTGCATCTCATTCCCTCATCAGTCCCTGTACTCCCTCTGAAAACCGGTAGAAGCAGGCAGTACAGTAGAGTTACAAAGACATTGTTGTTGTAAAGACGATGAGGAGTTTATAAAAAAAAAAAAATAGTTGTCCTTCGAGTGCTAAAAACTAAATTCTGTGGACCTCATTGTACTGGGGTGGCTGCAGAGGGGAAGGTCCTTGTTTCATAAAAACGAAACTATCTGCATGGCTTGATACCAATGCAAGTGAGAAATGTTTGTTGGTGGGATGTGTGTTAACTGACCCTGTAACATGCTTACTGTACTTGAGAATGTATGCACTGGATGGAAGAATAGATTTGGAGAGAGAGATAATGACAAGGAGAGAATGATGAGAGAAGAAGCCCGAAACCACCACTGTGTTCTTTGTTGTCGCGTCAGGTTGCTTTGTTGGACTCTGCTGCGTTGGCGTCTCTTCAGTTATGACTGAACGCAGCGCCTCGGCTTTGTGATCCCGCCGTGGACAGAGTGCTGTCATCGTGAATGCCACAGAGCGATTTTTGAGTTGATTTGAGTTCTGGTTCAGTGCAGCCAAACAGGGAAGCTGTATGTTTAGCCGATGGAGTAAAGCTCTGATTAGAAGAGCTGAATGAATCCATTCATAAGCACCTTGTTTATGTCTGTATATGATTAATGGCGATTTAGGAGGGAGATAGTTTGCGTGGTGTGGTGGTGTGTGGACTGACCTCATTAGAAGAATAACTAATGCTTTTATAACTAAGGGATTTAGTGTATCTATCCAAGTACTTTGACTTGCAGACAAGAAGGATGTTTATTTAAGTGTACCCAATGGTGGAATGTAACAAAGTACATTTACAAGTACATATTGTACTTAAGTACACATTTGAGGTACTTGAGTCTTTTCTTTTCATGCCACTTTCTACTTCGACTCCGCTACATTTCAGAGAGAAATATTGTACTCTTTAGTCCACTACATTCATCTGTTACAGCTTTAGTTACTTTACAAATTAACATTTTTGCACACAAAACACATGAAGTTTATGAAATCTGATGTTTTATTATAAATGAAACTAGCCAACAAAATAACGGTCTACAAGTCCAGCTGAAATGATTAGACCATTAAACTCTTAGTTGATTGACAGAACGTTTTTTTTTTTTTTTTTTTTTAGTTTCTAAAATGTACTCAACTACAGTATAGTGTATATTTAGGTGTGTAATACAGAAATGTGTTAGGCTGGCTATCAGCAGACCAAGCTCAGTCTTTTAAGATTGAGCTTGGTCTGGGGAGTCTGCTCTGTATCAACAGGCGTAGATCAAACGACTCCGTACACGATTGGATAGTCCTTCAACCAATCAGATCAATGATCAGGGTGATGTAGCAGCGACAGAAGCATCAACGGGTCGCTGCGCTTCGGTGGCCGCTATGTTGAATGTAAACAAGAAGCTGCTTGGTCACTTCTCTGTCGCCATCGTGTTAAACCCACCAGGTGGATGAGCCAGTTTGTGATTGGTCCCCGCAAAATTGTAACAGAAGCAGGATAAAACGTACCAGTTTCCAGCCTGAGCTGCAGGGAGAAATCAAATCACCGGCAGATCGGGTTGGGGTTACCCGTTCTAGAAATGTGTTAGAGGTAATTTAAAAACATCTGTCCAGTGCCAACTTGGCCCCAACTTTCTCGCTAGATTTAATACATTTTTAGACCCTCTTAGTGACTTTATTTCTGGCCTTGACCAACTGCCACTTTGCTCGTCTGAAAGCCATGATGTCTCTCTCTCATGGGTGGGCCAAATTCTCTGGGTGGGCAAAGCAGAGAAAGGGGAGGTAACCTTGCTCCTTATGACCTCATAAGGAGAAGATTCCTGATTGGTCCATCTGAGCTTTCATTTTCTCAAAGGCAGAGTAGGATACCCAGGGCTCGGTTTACACCTATCACCATTTCTAGTCACTGGGGGACCATAGGCAGGCTGGGGGAACTCATATTAATGTCGGAAAAACCTCATAAAGTGAATTTTTCATGACATGGGACCTTTAAAAGACTTTTAGAGCTATTGCTAGCTTCTTTTATAGGAAAAGAATTGGCAACACTGAACCATACTGGGACCATATTTGAATTTGAATTGGGGCACCATATTTTAAACATGATTTCATTTTACTGGTCTGGATGGAAGTGTTAAATAAAAGAATGAAGGCTACAGTGCATGCACACGTTAAGCTCAGATTTTGGCTTCGGTTTCAGGCTCCGCATTTTATTTTGCTTCGTCATATGCCGTGACTCACACACACACACACACACACATACTCAAGGTGTTGGTCATGTACAGATGTGCTGGACATACCTGAGGTTTTGAGATGTGCTTTTTCGTCGTTCAAACTCAGTTTTGCGTTTCGTGTTCGTTTGTTGTCTGGAAATGTCTTCATCGCTCCACATCTGCAGTGGGATGTGAAACACATTCACATCTGTCAATTCATTCATGTCATTTGTTCTTACTGCCCTCCTCACCCTGTTCTTCCTGCCTTCTCTTACTCCCTTGATACGTACAATATGTTTTTACCCCCCACACACACACACCTCTCTTTCATACCCTTAAGTGGGTCAGAACATTTAGGCTTGTTATGTAAGAGAAGAAATCTGTAACACGTGTCTATCGTTCAGGATTACACACACACACACACACACACGCGGTTCAGGCCATTTTTGAACCAGTGAAAATAATAAAATAAAAAATTCTAAAATGTCTCGTCAGATAACCAAAAACTGATCAAACATTGGCACACGCTGATTGGGAAAATAAGTTTTCAGAGCCTTTAACAACATTTTTGGAAAATCATTTTGACATTTGAGTTTTGAACTAACAAAGGGAGGACTTTTGCGACTTTACAGTAGTAGCGTGAGTGGAAGTCGGCTGGGTAAGAAGAACGGCAAGAAGCTTGTGCCACTTGTGTTTATATTATAAAATGTGAATTTGCCAATTTTCTTTATTATTTTGGGTGTGTGCGTAACTGCTGAAAATAATTAGCATTGAGATTAGATTAGATTAGAGAGATTTATGCTTGAAGTATATAGTGTAGATAACGCAAAAAGTCAATGCACTGAAAGTACCCAGATGACACCCTAAAAACGTTCGGGATACAATCTCGTATTTTACAAAAATAGTTCCCCGAAACGCGTTTCTGAAAACATTTTAAGCGAGAAATAGGCCGTGCAGTTGCTGAATCTGTCTGTTTTTTTGCTCGACAAAGGTCATTTTAAGAGATTTTCGTCAGATTTTGCGTCCACGTGTTGCGTTCGTCACACTCATCCCGCTTGTCATTTCCAGTAAGTGTTTTAACATAAGTGTTCCTTTTGGGACAATACTAACCATCCAATAAATGACATTTATATCTGCATTAATGTGAAAACCTCGAGACTTTCAAACATCAAAATGTCGTTTATTAATATGTATTCTTGTCAAAATGACATATAAACATCTTTCCATATTCTATTTTGCCTGGAAACCCTTCCAACGCGGTGTGCACGCTCTAACCTGTTACCATGGGAGACAAAATAAAAACGGACACGCCACGAAGCCTGTGTGCAGGAGGCCTTAAGAAGAGAGAGAGAGAGAGAGAGAGACTTATAGGAGAGAGAGAGACTTATAGGAGAGAGAGAGAGAGAGAGACCGAGAGAGACTTATAAAAGAGAGAGATACTTATAAAAGAGAGAGAGAGACTTATAAAAGAGAGAGAGAGACTTATAAAAGAGAGAGAGTGACGGAGATACTTATGAAAGAGAGATACTTATGAAAGAGAGAGACTTATAAAAGAGAGAGAGACTTATAAAAGACAGATACTTATGAAAGAGAGAGACTTATAAAAGAGAGAGAGACTTATAAAAGAGAGAAACTTATGAAAGAGAGAGAGACTTATAAAAGAGAGAAAGACTTATGAAAGAGAGAGAGACTTATAAAAGAGAGACTTATGAAAGAGAGAGAGACTTATGAAAGAGAGAGGGATTTATAAAAGAGAGAGATACTTATAAGAAAGAGAGACTTATGAAAGAGAGCGAGAATTCTACTTGTCTTTATTCACAGATTACTTATAAAAGTATTTATTGCGTGTGTGCGTGCGTGCGTGCGTGCGTGCGTGCGTGCGTGCATGCGCAAAATCTAATAATTGCGAGTCAGCTAATCAGAGCTGCAGCCATACAAACGACAGTACAAATAAAAATCTGTTGGATATTGATAAAGCTACCTGTCTTGTCCTGGATCTCTCTTCCCATATCAGCGTTGACAGATATGTCGGCAGAAATGTTCCAAAGCAACAGCCGGGGCCGCCCAATGGATTGATATGATGGAAATAATATGAGTGCAGAAGATGTTTTATTGGATTTTAATAATAAACATTGTGTCAAATCCTATTTTGTGAAGCTTCTGTAAGAAAAAAACGTACAGCGTAACTCTCACCAAAATGCAAGCTAGGGGCACTTTTATGCTAGCCTCAAAATAGCTATTTTTAAACCACTAAGAAGGCTCGCCACATTTTGAAACTTTGCTCCAAGTATCACCAGGGGCTCTACACCTTAACGCAAGCATTGACAACGTTGTTTGTGTTCACAGAGTTTACTAAAAAAGGTTTTGAACAACTCACGTTAGCAGTTGTTGTTTACGCTAACCGCCATTTTCCCAGTCAAAAATAGGCGATCTCCGAATGCGAATGAACGGACTCCATACAAGGCTCCTTTTTCAACTACAAGGTCAATATTGTTTTTCACTAACTCCAAAACAAAGACTTATCCGTGCATTTATACGGAACTAAGCTTTGGGAGCTTTCCATCTTTACTCTCCTCCCTCAACTATTTTTGACTGGCTCGATGGACGGCAACCGGAAACAACAAGAGCTACGGTGAGTTGTTCAAAACCGTTCTTTTTAGTAAACTCTGGGTGCACAACCAATGTTGTCAACGCTTTCGTTAAGGTGTGGAGCCCCTGTTGATTTGGAGCGAAGTCTCATGTTGTGTCAAGCCTTCTTAGGGTTTTAAAAATAGCTATTTTGAGGCTAGCATAAAAGTGCCCCTAGCACTCCCATTCAAAAGGTCATTTGACCGAGAATACGGTGAATCTTAAAAGTGGGGCTTCCGTCCTAAATATGCTTTTAAATGAAAGTTTGACTCGGGTACATTCACAAAAAGAGCCTAGGTTGCATTTTGGCAAGAGTTACGCTTTAATGCTAAACAAAATGAAGGGATTTAGAGGAGTTACAGTTAGTCAAACAAGCCGACTACCGACTGCCAAGTTGCTCCGTCCTGGTGGAAACGAGGCTGAAGCGGGCCGTCCTTTATTTAGAGTTTGAGTTGGGGATGAAGAGAAGCCTGGTCCAGGCTGAGAGCTGACTCAGCTCTCCACAGGAAATCCAAACGGTCTGTCTCCAAACAGCTTAGAGGGAATAAACGTCTGTTTATCGCTGTGTGTCCCTGTGACTGGGCTTGTGTACATTCAATCTTAGTTCATCATTATCGTCCCTGGGACTCTGTATTTACCAAAGTTTAATTTGTTCAACCAGTGGTGTAGTCTAATGTATTTTAGCGGGTATATGGTACTATATAAATATATGGATCAGACTGGACATATCATAGTGGGGGGAGGGGGGTCTGGGTGTCCTCCCCCAGGGAAAATTTTGAGCTTCACAGACTTAATCTCATGCAATCTGATAGACTTTTTTTGCACCAATTTATGGTGGAAATACCTTTATTTAGCCTATGCGAAGGAAAACACAGATGACAATTCAAAATATAACCAAAATATAATGGAAAGTATGACAGTGTCTCTGGTGCTTCCACACGCATACAAACTTGGAAAAAAAAAACATCCATGCTGTTCTGAGTCAAAATCTTTCTACGTCACTAGCCGAAACGAGGGGGCTAACCGTAGCATGCTAGCTCGTTCTGAATGGCAAAACACTGCTACAACACACACTAGTTCACCATAATCTACAAGAGAACTACTTCCATGTCCCTGTTCTGCAGGTATTCTACGCAAAGTGTGAAGTGTGCCCTCGTTTAGAAGAAGTCTCCCGGCTAATCCTGCCTTGTACAGGCCGAAGTTGGAGAAACAGCTGATGTGATCCTTACCTAGCTACTGAGCATGTGCGACTGACAACAAAGATGTTACAGCAGTGAGAGGTCTCACTCTGTAGCTAGAGAGCTGAACACACAGGGTGAAAAGAGGAGCTGCAGCAATGTGCAGTACAACAAAAATATGGTGTTGTTTTGAAAATTAAACCATGTAAACCTATTCTGATATAACCTCTAAATACAATTATGAACCTGAAAATGAGCATAATATGGGCACTTTAAAGAGTTTGGAGAATAATTTCTTTTTTTTAGTGTCACAATTATATTACATAAACAATGTGTTTATCTGCTTCAATCAGACAGTCAGGCAATACAACCAGATACTATTGACTTTATAGTGCCAGCTGTCTTTGGCCACTACTTTGAACAAAAGCTCTGTATTTAGTGTCTCAGACTGTCCTCAACCATACTTGTCTTGCTGTCCCCCTCCCCTGTGTGTCTGGTGGAGCAGATGAAGCTGCCGGTGCTGCTGCTCGGCCGCTCGGCGGACCTGCGCCCCGGCGAGTTTGTGGTTGCCATAGGCAGCCCCTTCTCCCTGCAGAACACCGTCACCACCGGCATCGTCAGCACCACCCAGAGGGGGGGCAAGGAGCTGGGCCTACGCAACTCTGACATGGACTACATCCAGACAGACGCCATCATCAACGTGAGTGAAGAGACGGGAACAGACACACACACACACACACAGACAGATACACACACACACACACACACACACACAGACAGATACACACACACACACACACACACACACACACACACACACAGACAGATACACACACACACACACACACACACACACACACACACAGACAGACAGACAGACGCCATCATCAACGTGAGTGAAGAGACGGGGAGAGACAGACAGACAGACACACAGACAGACATATGTACACACAGACAGACATAAAGACAGACAGACACACACACACACAGACGGGGAGACACACAGACAGACAGACACACACACACACACAGAGAAAGACAGACACAGACAGACAGACAGACAGACGGACAGACACACACACACACACACACAAACACACACACACACACACACAAAGACACACAAACATACACACGGACAGACAAATATATACACACACACACACACACACACAGACAGACAGATACACACACACAGACAGACAGACAAAAATACTGTTTTAATTAGGTTCAGCAATTTTGTTCACAAAATTGCCAAAATGTTTGCATGTTTGGTTTATGATAACCAAGTGTGTGCTTAACATTGTTTAGATAGATGTTTGATGCAGTCTGAGTGTATTCAGTGGCCCCTGATTAGTCCAAATCCTCAGCATTGATCTGCTGATTAGCTGGAAGTGATTGAAAAGTAACTGAAAAGATCTTTCAATGAGCAGAACGAAAGCACAGCACGGTGCATGTTAGTGTAGTGCAAACATGATTTCCTCCAACTTATTGTGATGTCTTTGCTTTTGCACTCTTTGTTTATTATCTTATTTGTTTTCTTGCAGTACGGCAACTCAGGAGGACCACTAGTCAATCTGGTGAGTGAAGAAGAAAAACCTGCTCTGAGAAACAATATACAAGCTTGATTCCTAAATAAAATGTTCCCTGTTTTAAAAATGGATTATTCTTCTCGCATGACGTGCAGTGGTCCCACAGAGGATTCATCCTTATCTCCTCCTTATCGGCTAAATGTTTCTAGTAGAACTCTTTATTTTCACGTATTTCATACTGGATGTCAGGACGCTCTGCTCACTTAAAGGAGGAGGAGGCTCAAAATGGCACCACACTTCCACGGTAGCACAATACAGCCAGGCGCCATCTTGGGTAAACAGTCACGCCACGCAGCCAGTAACGAGTAACATAGCTCAAGCACGGCGTTCGGCGTGTGGCGACCCGCCTGTATACGTGAACGGTCTTTCTAAACTATCTTTTTAATAAACTGTCTGTACACTTACAAAGTCCTCAATGCTTGGGTTTACATGTAGGGACCCTCATTATGCTACCGTGGTTCTAATTAGAGCCTTGTTAGTGGTAAGAAATAGAGATTTATTTTTACTTTATCCTCCGCTAACTAGCGTTATAAGCTAATTAGCGGTTTGCGCTAAAACTGGTTGGTCACATTGGATTAGCATGAAAACAGATCCCAGAGAACGATCGACTTGGTACACACGTGTTATTAAAGGGATACGCCACCGTTTGTTGAAATAGGTCTTATCCCGGTCTCCTCTAGCTGTAGATAGGTGGGGTCTCCTCTAGCTGTAGATAGGTGGGGTCTCCCCTAGCTGTAGATAGGTGGGGTCTCCTCTAGCTGTAGATAGGTGGGGTCTCTCCTAGCTGTAGATAGGTGGGGTCTCCTCTAGCTGTAGATAGGTGGGGTCTCCCCTAGCTGTAGATAGGTGGGGTCTCCTCTAGCTGTAGATAGGTGGGGTCTCCTCTAGCTGTAGATAGGTGGGGTCTCCCCTAGCTGTAGATAGGTGGGGTCTCCTCTAGCTGTAGATAGGTGGGGTCTCTCCTAGCTGTAGATAGGTGGGGTCTCTCCTAGCTGTAGATAGGTGGGGTCTCCTCTAGCTGTAGATAGGTGGGGTCTCCTCTAGCTGTAGATAGGTGGGGTCTCCTCTAGCTGTAGATAGGTGGGGTCTCCCCTAGCTGTAGATAGGTGGGGTCTCCCCTAGCTGTAGATAGGTGGGCCAACGCATTTTTGTTTTAATGCATGCATTGTTTTAGCCCGGTGCAACACCGTTAGCGCTGCTGCTAGTTAGCTTAGCGTAGTGAATGGAATCCTATGTTGCCAGTTAGCATGTTGTGAGTAAAAGTGAGCCAACAAAAGACAAAAAAAACAACCTAATTACTTGCACTGAGACAAAAAATGCATTAGCCCACCTATCTACAGCCAGGGTAGACCGTGATAAGAACTATTTCAACAAACGGTGGCATCTTCCTTTAAGCCCTAGGTTCATATTGTGCCGGATTTCTCCTTTAATAATCTCAATTCAATGTTGCATTTCCACATTTGCAACATTTTCTAATTTTACTGGCTACTAACATCCGTTTATACTCACTTACACTTTATTCCTATTCAGACTATTTAGTTTATTTAGAATATGATAACAAAATTGAATTAAAACATAACAGATAAATAAGAACATGGACTTTTCAGCACAATCTTCCAAAATTATTGTAAATGATTCAAATAAGGAATTCCATGTTCAAAAAGGAGTAGGAAGAAGCTAAAAAAAAACTTTTCTGGTCCTACCCCCTTTTTCTATTTTTATACTTTAGTCAAAAACAAAACCATTTGATGCTTCACTTATTTGTATATCTAGACATACACATACATGTACAGCATATCTAACTACACTACACATTTATTTCTTTTCCATCTATTATTTCCCTTCTATCTACATCAAACCTGAATAATAACCCATCCAAACTCGACATAGTAAATGGTATATTCCTATTTTTCATCGCATCTTCATCTTACTATTTGCTACGTAAAATAATAATGCTATTTAGAACATTTAGCATGTTGTAAAGTACTTAAAAAATTAGATTTTTTTTCCCAAAAGAGTGGGCATCCCAATAAACCATTTAGAAACTACATGTATACATGATTATTGAAATGGTTTTAGGTTTTATTGATAATGAATCATTCATCACTTGAATGTATTTCCATCTCTTGTTTGGGAAGCTGAAATTGACCATACCGGCCATGTACTGCTCGTGTCGCACTGACATTCATGTTCGTTTAACTGTGACCTCACCTCTCGCCATCTTTGAAACGGGGACAGAGAGCGAGTTTGTCATTACCGGGACCCCATCCATATGTTGCGAAACGGAGATCTATGTAATCTCATATAAACAAACCCCTAGGGCCACGAAGCCCTCGTTAGGAAAGATAAACACAGAGTTTAGGTAATGCTGGGCGAGTAGTCGGAGTACACAGCTGACTGTGATTAGAGGGTTGTTTTCAGCCGGCCGCGCTACTAAACCCACAACAATGTGGTGTCAGCAACGCTGGTTAACGAGCTGCATGTGGAAATGGGACTTTTACTGTGGGGCGGAGGAGAAGAACGCCAAACTAATGGGTGGGTGGGTGGGTGGGTTCTTGTGTGTGTTTTTGTGTGTGTCTGTTCTTGTGTGTGTGTGTGTGTGTGTGTGTGTGTGTGTTCTTGTGTGTGTTCTTGTGTGCTTCTGTCCTTGTATGTGTGTGTGTCTGTTCTTGTGTGTGTGTGTGTGCGTGTGTGTGTTCTTGTGTTTGTCTGTTCTTGTGTGTGTGTGTGCGTGTGTGTGTTCTTGTGTGTCTGTTCTTGTGTGTCTGTTCTTGTGTGTGTGTGCGTGTGTGTGTGTTCTTGTGTGTCTGTTCTTGTGTGTGTGTGTGTGTGTGTGTGTGTGTCTGTTCTTGTGTGTGTGTGTGTGTGTTCTTGTGTTTTTGTGTTCTTGTGTGTGTGTGTGTGTATATGTGTTTGTGTGTGTGTGTGTGTGTGTGTGCATTTGTGTGTTCTTGTGTGTGTGTGTGTGTGTGTGTGTGTGTGTGTGTGTGTGTGTGTGTGTGTGTGTGTGTGTGTGTGTGTGTGTGTGTGTGTGTGTGTGTGTGTGTGTGTGTGTGTGTGCATTTGTGTGTTTGTGTGTGTGTGTGTGTGTGTGTGTGTGTGTGTGTGTGTGTGTGTGTGTGTGTGTGTGTGTCGTGCAGGATGGAGAGGTGATTGGCATCAACACTCTGAAAGTCACAGCAGGAATCTCCTTCGCCATCCCCTCAGACAAGATCAGACAGTTCCTGGCCGAGTCCCACAACAGACAGGCCAAAGGTTGGCACCACTTTCTCTCTGGACTTTCTGCTCTTATTTTATCACAGAGTCGATATCAGAGACCCAGACTATTTTCTATTGTCCTTTCTCAAAGGAACCACGTAACATGTTATTTACTGGATGGACATTTAAAATGAATTGAAATGAATTTGGTAAACATGAATGATGCACCAAGACTGAGTTTGCTGTTCACATACAAAACATTTAAAGTGGCGGGGAGGTAACCTTTCCCCTTATGACGTCATAAAGGGAAGATTCCAGATCGGCCCATCTGAGCTTTCATTTTCTCAAAGGCAGAGCAGGATACCCAGGGCTCGGTTTACACCTATCACCATTTCTAGCGACTGGGGGACCATAGACAGGCTGGGGGAACTCATATTAATGTCGGAAAAACCTCACAAAGTGAATTTTTCATCCATGGGACCTTTAAGTGTCTGTATGTTTTCAGAATGTGTCCATAGTATTATTTCACAAATTATGTGAGTGTATGATTGCCTTCCATGTCAAAGGAATGAATGTTATTGTCAGGCATGTACAAGACATGGACATCATATTCATTAAAAAAGTATCCCAAAATACAAAGCTGCCTGTCAAACATCTTTACAGACGACCTTTGTCTGTACTTGACTCTAGACTTGTGCTACAGTTTGATTTAAAAAGATAAATGAAGAAGAAGATGATAACCCTTTGCATTAGTCAACTATACAAATGCGCGTTTTCCTTATGTTTTTCAGGTAAAACATTCCAGAAGAAGAAATACATCGGCGTCAGGATGATGAGTCTCACTCCAACGTAAGTTCCTGTTTCTGATGACATTGTGCTAAAGTTACACATTCACATTAGTGACTGTGTAAATGGAGTGGTAGCTCTTTGTGTAAAAAACCTTTCATCATATGACAATGAAACTCCTTTTTTGGAGAAAAAAAACTTAAAAGTTGCTGTGTTGATCTTACTTTACTGTAAGAAAACAGTGGCTTTATCCAGCAGTCCTCATTTTTTTGTATATGTACTGATAATAAAATGGCATTATTCTTTGAATATATGAGATCAGACTGTTCTGTGCATAAGTAATGCCACTAAACTCTGAGAACAGGGAGTCTGAAACTTATTTTTCTCAAGCCCGACTTTCCTACACAACAAGGGAGGCGATCGCATCGAAAACGTGACCTCAGCTTTAGGTACCTGCTGTCCAATAACAAGTGCGTAAGTCACCCCCAGGCCACAGCTGACCGAGAAACGCCCAAGCTGCCCCTCCAGAGTGTGTCACAGGAGGAAACGCCTCAAAACACCAAAAACAAGCTCCACTTTATGACCGCTCGTTAATTTTAAAGATACCAGTGGGTTGTTGAATTGATGTTTATTATTTCAAAGCGTATCATCATTTTATGGAATGATTTCCTTCCCTCCTTTGCCATTTTTACACTACACAGGAGAGTGAACCGAGAGAAATGTAGAGCAAATGTAATAGGTAATATTTCACGCCTTTATTTTTATTTGGCAAATATCTCATCATATGGGAAAACAGTTGCAAGCTTAGACTGTAGTGAACACTTTCCCTGCTGTTGCATTTAAAGATAAAGGGGGGAACTCACATTAATGTTAAAAAACCTCATAAAGTAAAATGTTCATGCCATGGGACCTTTAACGTAACTTTTTTGATATTAATGAACGTCCGATACATTCAAGCCATTGCCAAATTAGTTGCTATGCTTGTATTTCTCAGTTTGCAGCAATACATGAGTGGAACACACTACAAAATACTCTGAAACTTACGTCTCTAATCCCAATTTCCACCTTTAAGCTTAACCTACAAAACAATATAGTCGATTCCTGTTCCTGTTGATAAACATGAATCATATTTATACACATATACTTAAGCATTTTATTTTTATTTTTTTTTCTTTGCTGTCTATTTTTTTATTTTTTAATTGCTTGTTCTGTGTGTTATGTGTATGACATGTATATGTATCGTTGTTGAGTATGTTACCATTTATTTCTGTAGCCTCTTGGCCAGGTCATGTTTGTAAATGAGAAGTTGTTCTCAAACAGTTTACTTGGATAAATAAAGGTTTAAAAAAGAAAAAAAAAAAAAATGACTACGTTCAGAAGGTTGTGGCTCTGGTGACTTTCGCGCACAGAAACTCAAGTGAAGCTTATGACCTCTTCTGAAGAGTCCATCATGTTTTTTTAGTCATCTGTGCCCTACTTGGCTACTAGCAACTGTGGGGGCTGTGCGTGATCACGGAAGGCTTGTATCATGTGGACGCGCCGACAGTTTTGTTGCCATTACTTAGAATTCCTCATGGGGGAGACAGAAAATACGCACTATAGCTTTAAGGACACTTTGACACTAGGGCAGCAACACTTTTAGTGCAAAAAATGCCCAATTTTACATTGTCTATTCTTGATTTTGCATTGCTGTACAGTAGACTTTCCAAGCAGACCTCGAAACAGTGATTGGTGTTTTTTTACAGGATTAAAGCAGTTACAGACGATAGATCTTTTTCAGAGCCCATAAGTTATTTAGTGCTGTCGGGGGTGTAAAGACCATTTCAAACAATATATAAAAAAGTGTATGTTGGAAGAAGTTACCAACCCTACCTTTTAAACTAGCCAACAGGAGTTAAAACGAGCACAATAAGGTTTTGAATGCAGGACTTTCACTAGTAGTGGAGCATTTACAGTGTGGTATTTGTACTTTTACTGTACGGTAAAGGATTTAAATGCTTCTCCCAACACTGTCAAATTCAGACCTGTAGTGTTGAAGTTGCAGCTTTCCAAAGGTTGAAATTTGCAGTTTTACCAGAGAGTCACAATTAATCAGAGCTGTGCTTTACACGCCGGAATTTAAAATGAGTCACAATGCATCATGCCTTCGAGTTAAATTAGGAGCTCATGTTTTTTCTCCTGTCAGGCTGGCTAAGGAGCTGAAGGAGAGGCAGCCAGACTTCCCAGATGTCACCTCTGGGGCGTACGTCATTGAGGTCATAAGCCGGACTCCAGCTGAGACGTGAGTGTTTCTCTCATCACTTCTTATTCCCACATTATCTGGCAGCACTGCCCAATATGTCAAATCAACAGGCTGTGTTTCGACAAGCAGGTTTTATTTTCATGCCAGCGAAAGGCACAAGCGGCGCCGTTTTCCCTTCTTGTAGTTCCGTCTCAGTAATTGTCAAAATAGGTACTGTAGAAGTGTGCATGATGGGTATAGTTCCAGGGACACTCCTGTTAAACATGTTTTGGAAAGAGTTTTGGTATCCACATGAAAAGCTTGTTGACAGCAAGCCACAGCTTTCCACCTGAGAAAACAGCAGCTAGTTTGTTTTCTTATATTGTCTGGTTGCTTTCTGTGGATCACAGGCAGGAATCAGGATGATCTGATCTGGCTTAAAGGACACAGCGGTGCAATGTAACTGAGTACACTTACCCAAGTACTGTGCTTAAGTACAAATTTGAGGTACTTGTACTTTACTTTTCATGCCACTTTCTACATTTCAGAGAGAAATATTGTACTTTTTACTCCACTACATTCATCTGACAGCTTTAGGTACTTTACAAATTAAGATTTTTGCACACAAAACACATAGTTATAAAATCTGATGTTTTATTATAAATTAAACTCGCCAACTATGTAACAGTCTACAAGTCCAGCTGAAAGAATTGGACCATTAAACAACAACGGTTTTGATCGTTTCCAGTTTCTAAAATGGGATTTTTAATTTAATACTTTAATTTTTCTGATGATACTTAAATACATAAAGGGTAACTACGTTTTTTTTTTTGTCAACCTGGACCTGGAGTGATTGATGTGAACATCTGTCTTTGTCATTGGTCCAGTATTAAGTAAGATCATTGCAACAAGCTACAATGTAAGTTTATAGGACAGTTGTCCACCTTCACAAAAGTGCTTGTTTTGCCGCTGACAGGCTCAGATTAATATGTCTGACAACATTATGGAAAGGATTTCTGAGGAGGTTGACCTTTCTGTTAAAGAGTAAGATCCTTTGTAAAAACATCCGCGAAATTGCGTTCGCTAAACTCACCAGACTCCATGTAAATAAACAGTAATTTAAGCATAGTAAAATACACTTAATTTAAAGTCAACATAAACAAAATAAATCTATGAAAAGCCATTTTGGGTCGTCTTTCCACTTTTCCAACCATCACAACTCTAGTTTTGGTTGAAATAAACACATAGTTTACAGATTTACATGTGACAATATGTTGGCTCTATACACGCTAAAAGTATTGTTTTTTTAAATGGAGTCTGGTGGGTTTAGCGCTAGCGACTTCAGAGCTGTTTCTGGTTAAACAGAAAGGTCTTAAAGAGGTTTTAAAGGTCTATCTCTGAAGGGATCCTTTCTATAATGTTGTCAGACACTTAGAATATTAATCTGAGCACGTCAGTGGCAAAAACAGAACTTTTGTGAAGGTAAATACAGGCTGGACAATTGTCCTATTAACTTACATTGTAGCTTGTTTCGCCGCTGCTGACTGCAGAGATCTCACTTAATACCGGACCAATCTCAAAGATTGTTGTTCCCATCAGTCACTCAGACACAAAACCTAGGAAAATAGGGTCCAGGTTAAAAAAAAGCGGTAGTTACCCTTTAAGTAACATTTTCAATACAGGACTTTTACTTGTAACGGAGTATTTTAACAGTGTGGTATTAGTACTTTTACTTAAGTAAAGTATCTGAATACTTCTTCCACGACTGAAAGGACATGTTTTAGATTTGAACTTTCTTAGCGTGTGTGTGTGTGTGTGTGTGTGTGTGTGTGTGTGTGTGTGTGTGTGTGTGTGTGTGTGTGTGTGTGTGTGTGTGTGTGTGTGTGTGTGTGTGTGTGTGTGTGTGTGTGTGTGTGTGTGTGGAGACTGCAGGATATGGAAAGTTCACTTCTGCGTTTTAAAGCTGCTGTTTTGTTTTTGGAACCGGGCTGAAATCTGGCAGTGAAGACAGAATCGGGAATGTTTCCCCACCCAGATTGTCCAACTCCCTCTGGCAGGGAGGACAAACTGCTTCAGTCATAGCTGAGAAATGATTTCCCTTTGCTCCAGAGCCTGCTTTATTTATAAAAGCAAAGCCCCTGAAAACTTGGCTTCAAATCTTTTGTATTTCTTTACATTATTTACATGTATTACTATAAGTAACAAAAAAAAAGTTAGTGTTAGAGAAAGATGTTGTCAGGGCCTTTTAAAAAAAAAAAAAAAAAGTCAAATTGGGTCCTTTTCAAACACAAACTTAAAGACTTTTTAATCAGAGGTCAAGCATGTGACCACTGACTATTGGCTTTGTTGTTATTGTGTTATACTGTTTTAATATGTTTATTTTAACTATGTATTGTTGAATTTTATGTAAAGGCCCACTAGGGACGGACATTGAGAATTAGCTTTGGCTAAAATGTTGTAGTATGTAACATGAGCTTATGTAACATACTTGTCCCTATTCAAATAAACTTAAAAGTAAAGATATCCTGCTGGAGACAAAAACCTTCGCTCTTCTTTCTTGGTGACAGCGCTGGCCTGCAGGAAAGAGACGTCATCATCAGCATCAACGGCGAGCGCATCACCACGGCCAGCGACGTGAGCGCCGCCATAAAGCGGGACGAGACGCTGCGAACGGTGGTGAGGCGAGGCAACGAGGACGTCCTCCTCACCATCGTCCCCGAGGAGATCGAGCCTTGACCTCTCAATGGAAACGAGCAAAACAACCCCCCCAACCAGTCAACCAATCCCGAGCTGGCTCTCAGTGTTTTTCAACCAAATATGAACACTTTTGAAAAACCAAGCAACCGACAGGTGTATGTGTGTGTCCGGGGCCACACCTGCTGCGTTTAAGAACTTGTAATTATTAGCGCTACTACTCTTCCATGCTGTTACGCTCGCACGCGCCTTCATAGGTCCAACGTCATGACCCTGGGGACTGAAGCTTCAACCCTTCAACGTCTCATGTTAGTTTTTCTTCTAATCCCGATTTACTTTCCATCATCACAGGTCTATATTCTACTAACCAGCCATCTGTCGCTACAAAGAGGTTACTGCAGGTTCCCGTAGTTCTGTTTTGTTGTGTATGTTCTTGACAGAATATATTTTTAATAGATTTTTTCTGTTTCTATGTGTTTGATGACATTTTTTTCAAAAAAGGGGAATAAACTTATTTTACAAAAGTGTTGTCTTTATGGGACTTGTGAATGTCAGTGAGATTAATTTCAAACAGGTTCCTCATCAGCCAAAAGGAACTAACAATTGGCACAACAGAGTTTTACACTAGCTTTGATTATTCTGAACAACTGAACTCCGTTTTCATAACACATTTCTTTGTGAACGACAAACATTCCTTACAAGTTGCAGGTTGGGGTTCCTCAAGGAGCCATCTAGGATCCCCTGAGCTTCTGAAAACACGTAGAGGTTTCCTAACTCGCTTCCTTTCGTCTTTTCATCACATTTAGTTAATCCTTCAACCCAAACAAATCTACAGTTACAGGCTTCGACCCCATCATCTATCACAACAGGCAAGTCAACACCACATTATTTCTATGGCTACAATCTGTTACAGTACATGGAAAGTAAAAAATGCAGGCAAGAGTTAAGCAACTGTTTGCTAACAAGTTTTAACTTCATAAGAGCAATTGGATGTGAATGTTGTGTTAAAGGCATCTTGTGCTGCCCCCAAGTGGTAAACTTCAATTTCAATTTTATTTGTAAGGGACAATGTGCAATTAAAACATAAATGTGGCCATTTGATGCATTGCACCAGAGTTAGAAAACATTCTCTCTCTCTCTCTCTCTCTCTCACACACACACACACACACACACACACACACACACACACACACACACACACACACACACACTGTCAGCCCCGTTGGAGAGATAAGTAAGAAAAAGTTCAGACATTTTTTTTTTTAACTTAAATGTAGAAAGAACCCGAATAAGTGAACACTGAGTTTAGAAAAATTCATCACAGACAACTAAATGTGTCTTTAAAGTTTTAGTGCGTAACGTTTTGATATTAATAAACTTCAGTTACATTCAAGCCATTGCCAAATGAGTTTCTGCAAAGCTAATTAAGACTATCAGCTGCACACAACTCTCTCTGGATTTCTCAGTTCAGAAGATTATATATATATATATATTGAAGTATCTCCTATGTTCAGAAAATTGTGTCGTCCATGTTTCTTTAATCCTCCGTGTCCTCCTTGCGACAGTGTTGTTGTCACTTACTTAGGATTCGTCATGAGGGCGGCAGAAACTACACATTTTAGCTTCAATAAAGACGTTAAGTGTCTATGAAAAAGAACAGAAGTTGAACTCCAGGACGAACACAGCAGCCGAGCGAGAGAACAAGTTGTCTCTCAAACATCTTGTTCTCCGCTCTGCGTCTCTGGCGTGTCATCCATCTGTGGCGTGTTGCGCGCTGAAATACTGAGTTCAACGATGCATGACGCAATGCTGGGCCCAGTGTGTGTGTGTGTGTGTGTGTGTGTGTGTGTGTGTGTGTGTGTGTGTGTGTGTGTGTGTGTGTGTGTGTGTGTGTGTGTGTGTGTGTGTGTGTGTGTGTGTGTGTGTGTGTGTGAGTGAAGAAGACCCAGTGGAGCGAAGGTGTTACATAACACTTGACACAGTTAACACCGTGAGGTCAGTAACATGTTGCTGTGCAGGTTCATGGAGGCCAGCTGATGTAGGCCGACGCCATGGGGTTTCTCACAGAGAGGTTCTGAACTAAATAAGTTACTACTACTTTAGTGGCTAAATTTAAGGGTTTCAACATTTTGGCAAAGACAAAACAGCAACTTATTTGTTAGCACTCAACAACTAGATTCCAAGCATCTTGACAGCATGTCAGTTGCTGATTTTTGGGAAAAAAAGTTGTTGTTGAATGCTAAAAAAAAAAGATCGTTTATATTATTTTTAAATGACAACTTTTTTAATGTATATTTCTATTACAGTTCTGTGCAAATTTGTTTCCTCAAAACAATTATTTAAATGCTTTTTTTAAGATTGTTTTGTCAACTGCTGTTTCCATGGTCATATTATTCTCAACTTTTACATCAACAAGGTCAAAAAAAAGGAAATTAGGCAACTCCATCTGCTGAGGAAGATCGAGTGATATGGGTGAAAAGCTCCAGGACTGATAATGAGATGACCTTCTGGTGATATCTTTTTATTTTTTATCTTTGAGAAACTTCAACTGTTTTCCCTATAGTTCATGATTTGTTAGCCTGGTCCTACCAGACTGTGGTCTATTAGTCTGGTCCTACCCGACTCTGGTACACTAGCCTGGTCCTACCAGACTCTGGTCCATTAGCCTGATCCTACCAGACTCTGGTACATTAGCCTGGTCCTACCAGACTCTGGTCCACTAGCCTGGTCCTACCAGACTCTGGTACATTAGCCTGGTCCTACCAGACTCTGGTCCATTAGTCTGGTCCTACCAGACTCTGGTAGTGTTAACTTCCTTGAAGGCGGGTCCTCTGTTGAAATTTAAAACTATTGGATCTGCCGCGAGCCACTCTGGATCTGCCATAACCAATCGCTAACGTTGCAACGTATGTTTGCATCGCTAGCGTTAGCCTTAGCCAACTCCTTCACCGCTAATGGAGAGAGCTGGAAAATCTAACTGTTCGCTGATTGGACCGGTAAAGATTTGGCTGGAGAAAACCCAAGACTATACCGCAAACCCAGACGGAGTACTGAAGGAATTTGAAAATTGAGCGGAAGTACGTAGGAGGGCGGAGTCAGGCTAATGATTTGTGTCCACAAACTACAAAATATACTCTCAAATTACACATGATTGCAGAGTTTTGATCATCAGTATCACCAATTTATGTGGCACAAAAACAATTATAGAAACATGTGTAAGAGATAACTGTAAGACTCCCTTTAATAGGCAACCTTTGCAAATGTTTTGTCTGTTCTTATCTTCTATAACACACGTGTGAAACTCGAGGCCCACGGGCTGAATCCGGCCCCTTGCAGATTTAGATCCAGACTTCATATCCATTTAGGTTCACCATAGATTTTGGCCCACCTAGATGTGCACCAGACCAAAAACACGGGAAAATGTCTTTCAAACTGCAATTACGTGACATTCAAAGCAGAATTTAGCAGATTTGACGACTTTGAGACTCAGAAATTCCCCCAGAAGCAGAGAGTTTTTATATTCAGGCTGAGAAACAGGTTGCTGTAAAAAATGTATTCATTGTTTAGCTTGATTTGCTAAATTCCATGATGGTTAAGGATCTTTTTTACTGACTTTTGTGGGGCTTTAAGTCGACAAAAATGCGAGAAAATAGAGACATATCTGTCTGAGAAAGCCACAAAAAGTCATTAATAACAACAAAAATGACAATAAAAAGCTACAAAAATGTACATAAAAGAGTGACATGCAGTAACAAAATCAAAGATATTTTACTTTTTCAATGAAACAAAAGCATGTCAATAAACTATACATGTCTGGCCCTTGGTGTGATTCTCTTTTTCCAATATGGCCCTTAGTGAGTTTGACACCTCTATAATATGGAGTTGCCATCTTGCAGCTAACTCTGCTTGACCATGCAAACATACAGTATTGTGTTGTCCAACTGTAATGTGGAAGAAGCTGAAGTGCTTACACACTCACATAGAAGAGTTGGGCTCGCTATTAAAACGGGAATGACATCTTTTCATTCTCCAGGAATGCAGATAAATCCCATCTTCCAGCCGGAGGAGAGGAGCAGGGAGTTTTTCTTTCGTTTGGACCCCAGTTGGATGAGATGTGAATGGAACCGGTGACCCAGTTTGGCCTGATTGACGGAGCAGATTTTCTCCCTGAGCTCTCCTCTGCTGACTCAGTGTCTGTCCTCCACATGTCTAACAAAACATCCGCACATCATTTTATAATTCGGTATCCTCCTTACGTAATATGTGACCCATTTTTATTTCTGTTGGCTCTGCTAACAGCTGACAGTTGGTTGGCACCGACCATCTCTTCTGTTTCTTTTTAAATTTTGGCAACTTGGCCCCTCTGGCTTTCAGATGTCTTCTGCACGGGGCTAACTGCCGCAGGTCTCCACATAAGAAGACTTTCAGTGACCTTCATGGTTCACTTCGGACCCATTTATTATGAATCAGCGTTACTGGAAAGAACCATGGGCTAAGTTGATTTTGCCTTTTCGGGAAACTCTTGGAAATTTCCCTCTAACTGCCACTGTCGTACCACACAAACTATCCATAAATCAGCATTGTCAGCTCATGAAAGTATTCTCTGACTCATATGTTTTGTCAGAAAGTGCAGCGCTGGAGCCCAAAGATACCAAACTGAGTGCCAAAAGCGCTCTGCTTGTTATCGTTGCCAAAGTTAACTGAACTTTGATTAAGTGTTACTTCAGTTATATGCTTTTTTTTGCACCTGTTTGTATAAAATATGTGATTTGTTGTGTTTTTCTTCGCAGTCTCACATCATTCTTTCAAGTCACGATTCCTCTGAAATGTCTCGCTGTCCGACAGCTTTCCAATTGGGGAAAGTAAATCACTTCGGCTCAGTTGAGGTTAGTGCCTCACTCGTCTTTCTCTATTCAGAATGTCTTCTTTTGTTGCACAAGCACTGCTCTTTGTTTTAACCCTCCTGTTGTCTTCCTGTCGACCTGCAACTTTTTTTTTTTTTTTTTTTTTTATGTCACTTTTTTCAACATTATTTTTCACATTTTTACATTTTGTTTAACTTTTGTAAAAAGAAATTCAACTTTTGTGTCACTTTTTTCTGGCATGTCACTTTTTGACATTTTTTTTTACTTTTATAAAACATTTGTTTAACATTTGTGTCACTGTTTTGACGTTTTTGTCACTTTTTTCAAAGTTCTTTTATCAATTAAATTTTTCTTCAAATGTTATGAAATTGACTAAAACACCCAAATTCAACGAAAGTAGTGAACTGATCATTTATTTAACTTATTAAGAGCGTTGTATGGAACCATCCACGTTATTTTTTTGGACAATTTGTTTGAAAGAAAACCAATTTCTCATATAGAATCTTTTTGAAAATGGATCCATCTGTCACCATCTGGTGATGAGTTGGGTGAGAGGGTGGGGGAAGACTCTGGACAGACCTGGTAAGCCCAAACGTGCAGTGCGGGTAAATTGGGAACGTCTGGAGGAGGCCCCTGTCCAACAGACTTTCAACTCACACCTCCGGCGGAGCTTTTCGTGCATCCCTGTGGAGGCTGGGGGCATTGAACCCGAGTGGACAATGTTCAAAGTTTCCATTGCTGAAGCTGCGGCGAGGAGCTGTGGTCTTAGGGTCTTAGGTGCCTCAAGGGGCGGTAACCCACGAACACCGTGGTGGACACCGGTGGTCAGGGAAGCCGTCCGACTGAAGAAGGAGTCTTTCCGGGATATGTTATCCCTGAGGACTCCGGAGGCAGTTGCAGGGTACCGAAGGGCCCGAAGGGCTGCAGCATCTGCCGTGAAAGAGGCAAAGCAGCGGGTGTGGGAGAAGTTTGGAGAAGACATGGAGAAGGACTTTCGGTCGGCACCAAAGTGCTTCTGGAAAACTGTTCGCCATCTCAGGAGGGGGAAGGGGAACCATCCAAGCTGTGTACAGTAAGGATGGGACACTGTTGACCTCAACTGAGGAGGTAATAGGGGGCGGTGGAAGGAGCACGTTGAGGAACTCCTGAATCCGACTAATCGCCCCTCTATGTTAGAGGCAGAGCTGGAGGATAATGGGGATTGTCGCCGATTTCCCAGGCGGAAGTCACTGATGTAGTCAAACAACTACACAGTGGCAAAGCCCGGGGATTGATGAGATCCGTCCCAGAAATGCTCAAGGCTCTGGGTGTGGAGGGGCTGTCCTGGTTGACACGCCTTTTCAACATTGCGTGGAAGTCTGGGACGGTGCCAAAGGAGTGGCAGACCGGGGTGGTGGTTCCCCTTTTTAAAAGGGGACCAGAGGGTGTGTGCCAATTATAGGGGTATCACACTTCTCAGCCTCCCTGGTAAAGTCTACTCCAAGGTGCTGGAAAGGAGGGTTCGGCCGATAGTCGAACCTCGGGTTGAGGAGGAACAATGCGGATTCCGTCCTGGTCGTGGAACAACGGACCAGCTCTTCACTCTCGCAAGGATCCTGGAGGGAGCCTGGGAGTATGCCCAACTGGTCTACATGTGTTTTGTGGATTTGGAGAAGGCGTGTGACCGGGTCGCCGGGGAGATACTGTGGGAGGTGCTGCGGGAGTATGGGGTGAGGGGGTCTCTTCTCAGGGCCATCCAATCTCTGTACAACCAAAGCGAGAGCTGTGTCCGGGTTCTCGGTAGTAAGTCGGACTCGTTTCAGGTGAGGGTTGGCCTCCGCCAGGGCTGCGCTTTGTCACCAATCCTGTTTGTAGTATTTATGGACAGGATATCGAGGCGTAGTCGGGGGAGGGGTTGCAGTTTGGTGGGCTGGGGATCTCATCGCTGCTCTTTGCAGATGATGTGGTCCTGATGGCATCATCGGCCTGCGACCTTCAGCACTCACTGGATCGGTTCGCAACCGAGTGTGAAGCGGTTGGGATGAGGATCAGCACCTCTAAATCTGAGGCCATGGTTCTCAGCAGGAAACCGATGGAATGCCTTCTCCAGGTAGGGAATGAGTCCTTACCCCAAGTGAAGGAGTTCAAGTACCTTGGGGTTGTGTTCGCGAGTGAGGGACAATGGAGCGGGAGATTGGTCGGAGAATCGGGCGCAGCGGGTGCGGTATTGCATTCAATCTATCGCACCGTTGTGACGAAAAGAGAGCTTAGCCAGAAGGCAAAGCTCTCGATCTACCGGTCAGTTTTCGTTCCTACCCTCACCTATGGTCATGAAGGCTGGGTCATGACCGAAAGAACGAGATCCAGGGTACAAGCGGCCGAAATGGGTTTCCTCAGGAGGGTGGCTGGCGTCTCCCTTAGAGATAGGGTGAGAAGCTCAGTCATCCGTGAGGAGCTTGGAGTAGAGCCGCTGCTCCTTTGCGTCGAAAGGAGCCGGTTGAGGTGGTTCGGGCATCTGGTAAGGATGCCCCCTGGGCAGGTGTTCCAGGCACGTCCAGCTGGGAGGAGGCCTCGGGGAAGACCCAGGACTAGGTGGAGGGATTATATCTCCAACCTGGCCTGGGAACGCCTCGGGATCCCCCAGTCGGAGCTGGTTGATGTTGCTCGGGAAAGGGAAGTTTGGGGTCCCCTGCTGGAGCTGCTCCCCCCGCGACCCGACACCGGATAAGCGGACGAAGATGGATGGATGGATGGATGGATGGGTCAAATTTATCCAGGGACAACAGAAGGGTTAGTGCTGTAGAATTAGATGAGTTAAAAAAAAAAGACTACAGTCATCTGTATAAATATGTTTTTATTGCTATTTATGTCAGCACAGTTATTAAAACCATCAACATCACAGGTCAAAACAAGTTTACACTGGCAGCATTATGTTACAGACATGTGCATTATTTCAAACATTACAGTGCCATATTAAAACACGTTTTAAAACAGTCACACCCTCTATAACCACTCCTGTAATAGGAGTGTGTGTTCATTTTGAGACTTTCACCAAGTTGTCAAACCAAACTGTACTGAACTAAACAGTTAACCAGAACACGTATGAGCAGATCAGTGCAGTTACAGTACGTACGTAGTGGGAATAAGAAGAACTGTTATGGATATAGCGAATGACTCGTGATTCATTAAACCTGCAAGGTTGTGTTTACATGTAGACCGGGTAACCCCAGCTCGATCTGCCGGTGATTTGATTTCTCCCTGCAGCTCAGGCTGGAAACCGGTACGTTTATCTATCCTGCTTCCGTTACAATTTTGCGGGGACCAATGACAAACTGGCTTATCCACCTGGTGCCCTATTGGTGGGTTTAACACGATGGCGACAGAGAAGTGACCAAGCAGCTTTTTGTTTACATTCAACATAGCGGCCCGTTGA
The DNA here is from genome assembly GCF_004354835.1 of Perca flavescens. Classification (NCBI taxonomy): domain Eukaryota; kingdom Metazoa; phylum Chordata; class Actinopteri; order Perciformes; family Percidae; genus Perca; species Perca flavescens. The sequence goes on from NC_041351.1 coordinate 3,636,063, forward strand.
TGCTGCTGTCGCTGCTACGTCACCCTGATCATTGATCTGATTGGTTGAAGGACTATCCAATTGCGTACAGAGGCATTTGAACCATGCCCGTTGATCACGCCTCTTGTGCGGTAGAAAATACAGAGCAGACTAATGTTCAATCTTAAAAGACTGAGCTTGATCTGGTGATAGCCAGACTAGTTTACATGTACATTTTAATGTGAATAAATAAGTGTTCTCGTGGTGATGCATGTACATTATTAAAGTGCCCATATTATGAAAAGAAATCACTTTTTCTGGGATTTGGGGTGTTATTTTGTGTCTCTGGTGCTTCCACACGCATACAAACTTTGAAAAAATCCATCCATGCTGTTTAGATTGAGATACGGTTTCTGAATGTGTCCTGCCTTCAGTCTCCGGCTGAACTGGTCCAAATCTGCAAGCCATTCTACGTCACTTGCCAAAACGAGCTGGCTAACCGCAACCGTTAGCATGCTAGCGCTAGCATGCTACCTCGTTCTCAATGGCAAAGCACTGCTACAACACACACGAGTTCACCATAATCTACAAAAGAACTACTTACAGAAGAAGTCTCCCAGCTAATCCTGCCTTATAACTGACCGAAGTTGGAGAAACAGCCTTTCTTTTACTGTCTATGGAGCTAGCTGACATCTGATTTACATCTGAGCGAGTGCAATCAAAGATAGTACAGAAGAGAAGAGGTCTCACTCTGTAGCTAAAACAGAGACCTGAACACAGGGTGAAAAGAGGAGCTGCAGCAACGTGCAGGACAACAAAAATATGGTGTTTTTTGAAAATTAAACCACGTAAACCTATTCTGGTACAACCTCTTGATACAATTATGAACCTGAAAATGAGCATAATATGGGCGCTTTAATATATTAAAACCCAGATAAGATAACATGCGGTCATGTTTTACTTAATCTTCTGTTTGATCGTTTAAAGAAAAGAAAAAAACTTGCTTGGTTTAATACACTGCAGCCACAGGACACGTTTGTTGTGTGTGAAATGGATATGGGTTCTCTGCAGATACACATTTCTTGGTTTCTTCCGGCCAAACAAACACCCTACATCCAGGAAATTCCCTTTGGCTGTCGAGCAGTGTCGCATTCATTTGCTATTTTTCCCAGAGATAAAAAAAAACAAAAAAAAACAAACCAACCTTTACAGAGGCTGCGTCCTTTAAAGCTGGATACTTGTAGTTGAACACAATTTTACATTTTAGGAGATTATTGTGTTATTCTATCCATATTTCCCATTTCAGCCTTAATTCACTTTAGTATCTGCTGTCATGCTTTGCCTCCCCTGGGCCACTAAGGTCTAGCTGGTGAAGGACGAAGGTCAGAAAGGCTTCCAGGTTACATGTTGCGTTAGTCTTTAAGCGGTTCTGAACTCAGTGCGTGGCTGGTGTCGGGGCGGTCTGCACCGACGCTCCCGTGGGTGCTGCCCCCCCCCTCCCCGCTGCCCGTGGCTCCCTGGCTGAGGACGACATGCGGCAGGGCGCTCAGCAGGGCCTTCTCCAGCTTCTGCTCCAGAGAGTCCAGGCGGCGGTCCACGTGCTCCTTCAGCCTCCTCTCCATCTCCTCCAGACGGAGCTCCATGGCCGGGTCCAGCTCCCTGCACAGGGAGGAACGCTTGGGTTAGAAAGTAAGAGATGAGAACACTGGAAGCTTCACGGAGGCTACAGTTACATCGCTACGTTTTGGTTTTAAAGGAAGATCTTCAGCTACGTTTCCCCCTCTCATTCCCCCTGCTCTGGCGTTTCCCCCTCTCATTCCCCCTGCTCTGGCGTTTCCCCCTCTCATTCCCCCTGCTCTGGCGTTTCCCCCTCTCATTCCCCCCTGCTCTGGCGTTTCCCCTTTCATTCCCCCTGCTCTGGCGTTTCCCCCTCTCATTCCCCCTGCTCTGGCGTTTCCACCTCTCATTTTCCCTACTGTGGTGTTTCCCCCTCTCATTCCCACTACTCTGGTGTTTCCCCTCTCATTCCCCCTGCTCTGGTGTTTCCCCTCTCATTCCCCCTGCTCTGGTGTTTCCCCTCTCATTCCCCCTGCTCTGGCGTTTCCCCCTTTCATTCCCCCTGCTCTGGCGTTTCCCCCTCTCATTCCCCCTGCTCTGGCGTTTCCCCCTCTCATTCCCCCTGCTCTGGCGTTTCCCCCTTTCATTCCCCCTGCTCTGGCGTTTCCCCCTTTCATTCCCCCTGCTCTGGCGTTTCCACCTCTCATTCCCCCTGCTCTGGCGTTTCCCCTTTCATTCCCCCCTGCTCTGGCGTTTCCCCTCTCATTCCCCTGCTCTGGCGTTTCCCCTCTCATTCCCCCTGCTCTGGCGTTTCCACCTCTCATTTTCCCTACTGTGGTGTTTCCCCCTCTCATTCCCCCTGCTCTGGCGTTTCCACCTGTCATTCCCCCTCTAACTACCTAACATTTGAACCATTTAAGGTTGACCCTTGTGTGAGATATCAATGAACTCAGCAGAGAGTTCCTTCTTCATTGGTGATGGTTTGTCCCGCCCCCCTATGGTTAAGCCACGCCCCCTTTCATAACTTTTGACCCGTTTAAGGTAGTCTTATGTGAGGTATCATTGAACTCAGCACAGACTTCCTTTTTAATTGGTGTTGGTTTGACCCGCCACGTACACTTTTGCCACGCCCCTTTTCACAGCTAATGAACCGTATAACGTAGAGACTTGTGTGAGCTATCGTTGAACTCGGCAGGGAGTTCCCTTTTCATTGTTGACGATTTGCGGCGTCTGAGTGCCGCGCGAATGCACGGTCGAAAGGAGCAGCAACCGCCGGTAACCCCGACGCGCGCAGAGGCGCAAGGGCCCGTCCATCGCTGCTCGCAGCTTTAATTACCCTTTAAGTTCTCTTTGTCCATCTTAATAAGGAACTCTGCTTTATTCTGTAAAAGTGTGTGGATGTTTTTCCTTTGTTACACCCACAGTAAACTTTTACTAAGCTGAACTTTTGCATGATTAATAATAACAGTGACTCGTGTGAAATGTAATAATAACTGTACTGTGACTTTGCATCAGGCACTCAAATGTGGAGACAGAGGCATGTTTGAGTCTAGTTTAGAGGAATGAGAGAGTGGGAAGATAGTCAGCGTGAGTGATTCATGAACAACCATGAAGCCACATCAGAGACCAAACCCTCAAATCTAAACACAGACACTAAAACTAAACCACCCACACAGTCGACGCTGACCATCGTCTTCCCCTAACCTCTAAATCCTGCTGCGTCCATCCGACTCACTTTTCTTTCTGACAGCTGACTTTCATCCTAACCACCTGTGGGGAATATCTCAAAACCGAGATGCTTAACAAAACATTGCCTCTGATTCTTGTTCTCGTTTCTTTCTCCACCTTAAACATTTCCAGTCTCTCTGCAGGGCTTTTGCATTTTCTCAGAACTACCTTTTACTAAGGCTGTGCAATAATTCAATATGATAATTTATCGTCTTTCAATGAAATCATACTGTACATCGAGATGTAGTGATATACAAGGACGTAGTCTGAATTGATAACAACAAGCACATACTAACTCAATTTTCTCAGAAAATCTGTAGCGAAACATTTTGAGGGAATATCATTTGAGGAATTGCAGATCTGTTTTAACATCACACTGTTTTTTGTGCACGCATGTAAACCTAGTCAGTATAGAGCTGGAAAAAAACAAATTTTTTTTTCTCTATAATTTCACTTGAAACTGTGTACCACATTATTGCTGATAATTTATCTCAAATCTCATTGTGTAAATATTTTGTATAAATATTTACACATATTGTATAAATAAATTGTCAACCCTCCAATATCGTCGCAATATCAATATTGCATATATTTGGTCAAGAATTTCATGATATCTGATTTTCTCCATACTGCCCAGCCCTACCTTATACCCTCAAGGATCTTGAAGAATGTTTAAGCCACCTTTAAGTCTCGAGCCCTTCCCTCCGCTCTGGCAGCTCCAGTACTTCCAGTACAGCTTCTCTTACAACCAGAAGAACTCCTGACTCCTTCCCATTGTTGCTCAACTCCACCAACGTTGATCTCTTAAGGCCCGGACACACAGAGCCGACGGCCAAACGTTGGCAGAAAAGGCAGTCGGGCTGATCAGTCTGTGATCAGTGCCTCGGAAAACACCAAAGAGACGAGACGTAATACGTCTCCATAACAGCAGGCGGCACTAATTTGTATCGTCGCCCGAAAATTAAAACCGGCAGCTGATTGGACCAACGCGTCACATGGGTTTGTTTTCTCCGGAAATTCAAAGCCAGACTGTCATGGCGGCTCGTTCAGAATACGATCTCTTATTGTACTAATATATTTCACCGAGATGTGTCTCTGAAAACATTTGAAGAGAGAAATAGGCCGTGCAGTTGCTGAATGTGTCTTCATTTCAGACCAACAAAGGTCAGTTTAAAAGATTTTCGTCAGATTTTGAGAGACTCTAGTCACGCTCATTCCGTTCCTTGTTTCCGGGTTAGCTCTCCACCAATCAGATGGGTCATATGAGTCCGACTGCCGGCAGTACCCGCCCCGTCGATTATACATGTCAAATCGGCCAAAATGAAGGCCGATGGCCCCTCAGACGGACAACAGCACGGGACACACCGAACAGACTCAAGTCACTGATCTCGCCACACGGTCGATTATCAGCTTTCTGTGTCCGGGCCTTTATCCTCGCTCAGCAATTTTTATTCCATTGTAGTCTATATCCACGACCTTCCACTTCCACAGGATTGCTCCGTTGCCACCGGAAATGCCGCCGTATGTCCTTCTTTTCCGGTTCTGTTGGTGGTCGCCCCTAGCACCTGTGAGCTGAAAAACCACCCTTGCAACTTTCGGCCTGCGAGCCACCGATCGCGTGACATCAGGTGTAACGAATTGCTTCACGGCACTGCACACATACGCCCATTCAGGGACCGGCTAACAAGGTAGCGATGGAGTTTTTCCATAGACAGTATATAAACTGGACCAACAGATCCCGTGTCTCTGGACGGAGACCAGTGAAGGATATTAGAAGACTCTTTCCCGGTGCTGGCTGAGTGTTACTGAGCAGCCTCCAACTGAGCTTGAAGAAGTAGAATCATTCCCAATCTTACAGAGGCGGAGAGCGTAGGTATATGTAAGGAGATAACATAGACCCAGGCTAATTATTGCTAACTAAAATGCTAGTTAACATTAGTAATTAAACTTAAACAGCTAATGTAAGTCCAAAATGCTTGCGAGCTTCTCCTGTAATTCCTCTACTGTGCGACAGAAAGTTGCGTAGTTATGACACAATCGTTAGCCTATTTTTATAAAAACGTCTGCTACGGAGCCATAATGTACAAGGTAATGGAGCCTTTTATACATTGTTGTGTTTCTTTAGAAATAAACAATGGACAAATAAAGTCTTTAAACGCTTCAGCTGTAAAGTTATTCACTGTCAAGTGACCCCAAAATGAATGGGAGTTAATGGAATGCTAACGGGAGGTGAGCATTTGGTAGCATCAAAATGGCGCCATAGGAGGTTCGAGTTCTGAAGAGAAGCTTACACCCTTGAGTTTTTCACACTATCGTCACGGCTGAGCCGGCCAAAAAAGAAGCAGAAAGCTAGGAAAGAATTGTCGGGCTCAAAGAGAGAAAACAGCAAAAGAAATGGCCACAACTGCATAGCGCCTCTTGAACATAATAACATGATCTGATATAAAGTATTAAACTCTTTCAATATTCTAGCCCGTGGTTACCACACTCGGATGTGTTTTGGCGAGAACGTACCGCTGAGCTGCTGTCCTCTCCTCGGTGTGGAGTCAGACTTGCCGCCGTTCGCTCTGAGCCCACAACGCGCTGCACCACTCTGACAAAGAGCCTCATTTATCAGACCACAGTTTGTCGCACCAGCTCACAGGCACTTTTTTTTTTCAAATTGTAGAAGTGAAACAAATGCCAGCTGTACATTAAGTAAAACTCATACTTTTTGCAGCCTTTTGAATCAGTGCTGGCTGAAAATAATTCCATTTCTTCAATGAGGTTTGGTGCAGTTTGCCACCGTTTTAACCACACACACATACAGCGATGCTGATAAATGAACTCTATTGTCTCTGTATCAGCCTGTTCCCAGCACTGCTAACAACCACTGGTTAAACCCAGAGCCTTCTATGTAACCCAGTCTGTTCGCTGTTTACCAAGCACAATTGTTACCACAAGATCTAGAACAGGCATGTCCAAAGTCCGGCCCGGGGGCCAATCACGGCACGTGGCCAGATTTCATAGGGCCCACAGCCTTGGTTTGTGAAAGGCAAGAGCAAGAGTCATACTTTGCATTATTCATAATAAGTCAGGTTTAAAATGAGCATTGAGGTTTAGATATTTATTAACTTCATGGGAAGTTTAAGCTATTCCATACAGTTTGTTTTGTTATCTGACTACAGATGTAAAAGTAGGGCTGGGCGATAAGGAGAAAATCAGATATCACGATATTCTTGACCAAATATCTCGATATCGAGGCGATATTCTAGGGTTGACAATTGGTGCTCTAACAAAATATCTTCACACTTAGATTGATCAGTTATGTTGATATAATGTCTAAACGGGTAAAAGGCAAATAATAGAACAGCTAGAACAGTCTGGTAAGTTCAGAAAAGTACATCGCTTTACTCTAATGTAGCCTTTAAAACCGGAAAAGACATATTCAAGATATTACGATATCCAAAATCTAAGACAATATCTAGTCTCATATCACGATATTGATATAATATCGATATACTGCCCAGCCCTATGTAAAAGTAAAGGCAGAATTGTTTTTTCGATTTGTTCACGCCTGAGTGATGAAGATTTGTTAACATTGCCATTTTGTTTTAAAAAGTGATAATTGTGATGATGAAAATGGTTATAGAACAGTACATTTATGTAACTTTCATTGTTAAATGTCAGAAGGGACCACTGGCCCCCCGGGCATCTCACATAATCAAATCTGAGACTCCCCCTGGTCCAGAACATGAAGGCTCCATGCAGTCTGATGAACAACAACGTTATAATATGTGATATGTGTTGACAAGCAGCTTGGAGATCAGTGAATATTTTACCCCGAGGCAGTGGGAGACGTTTGGGTGTTAGCTTTCAGCTAACAATGCCACCTTAGACATCCAGAACTATTGGCCCAATAAATAAACAAGGCTCTGTTTCATCCACGCCCCCGGGACTGTGCCACAATGATGTGGCTGCAAAAAAAAATAAAAACATCATTGTTTGTTCTACAGTGCTTTCCATTTAGATAGGAATAGACAAGGCCAAATATTCTGTTTAGTTACGTATATGCAGGGACATAAAAATCTATACCGTAGCTCAGGGGTGTGTACTTTCACTACGGGCCACTCTAGGAAAAACAAAAATCACATCAAGGGCCAGGCAAGTAGAGTTTATTGACATGCTTTTATTGAGAAAAGACAAATATCTTTGACTGGATACTGGACACATTTCTTTTTGTCATTTTTGTTGACATCTCCGACACTTTTTTCAACTTTTTTTTGCGGATTAAAACCTGCTAGGGGACAGTTTCGGGCCTGCGGGTCCTGAGTTTAACACGTGTGCCATAGCTAATCTTTTGAGGAAAAGCTAAATGCCTACAGTGTCTGGGTTTGTGCATGATATATCGACTCAATATCGTTATCGCGATATTACGATGCGCAATATTATATTGAAACTTTTTTTTGTGGCCAAATTTGATTTAACTGGAAGCAGCAACTTAAAAAACATCAACTGTTGTAACTGTAACTCTGTAACTTATCTTTAATGCTAAACAAACGATTATTACAGGATAATACTATCACTTCTAGTTGTAATGCTATGACTATTATCATTTTATAGTAGTGGTAGTATAGTATAGGATCTTAGTAATAATAAAAATACTATTATTATTTGTAATTTAAAATAACTTTATCGTCCATGTTCCGCAGCCTCAGTGAGCTGCAGGAGCCAAGCAGTACCGCCTTTCTGACACAAGGTGGAGCTTTAAGATCTGATTACACATCCACAACATGGAGCAAAGATCTTCAACAGGGGGTCTGGGACCCCTCAGAGTTACTGCAGGGGGGCCGCCAAATTATTGTTTGATTGTTTTTCAGACAGTTATTTTTAAGTAAAAGGTCTGAGAATATATATTAACATGAAGTCAACATATTAGCAAAGATAAATAACCCCACTTGTGAAAAACAGTTACCCAACATTGATGATAGGCTTACTGGGCTAAAGGTAAGGTAGCCATCCACAGATACAGTTCAGCTTAAGTAGACACTGTGCCTTCCACGTGTATGTTTGACATTAAAACGTGATGTATAAATATATGATTATGTCAACAATTATTTTAATAGCTTAGTATCGTAGGGCACCATAAAAAGCTATGTGTACGGGCTTTAGGCCACCCTTCATGGTACTGTAGGCACTGTTTAAAATGCAACTCAATTTCCAGACTGATCTCAAGAAGTGGCGTATGTATGACATGCCAATTCGTATGGCATTTTGGCGTGTTATCAAGTTATTGTTTTCCTAAACCCAACCATCCCGTTCTTCTTTTCCTAAACCCAACCGTCCGGAAAGCTATTATGCATCTCGATAACACGCCAAAATCGCATACGAATTGGCGTGTCATACATATGCCACTTATTGAGATCAGTCTGCAACTGGTCCGCTGTATACGGCGTAGATATACACGCAGATAGCTCAAAAGGCGTACAGATAACACGCCACGTGGCTTTAGAAAGTGCCGTGTATGTTTACGCAAAGTCATGATGTCATGTTGCAATTTCATTCAATACTTATGGGCGTCCCGGCTCTGTCTTTCTTTCAGCTTAAGGGGTCCTTGGCCTAAAAAAACGTTGAAGACGCCTGATGTGAAGTGATGGGTTCAGATATTAAACAGATGTAACAGCGGTCAAAGTGATTTCACCAAGGTACCCCCAAGTTCAATTTGTAAGCCTTTTTTAATATCATTTAGAATGAAATTGAATACCAACTTCATAATGGAATATCAGAAAGAACTTTAGCCTATTTAAATAATCTTTCACCAAGTACTTGAACTTAATACAACATGTTATTGCAGTACTCAATACATACATGCTTTGTGATGAAACAATGTAGGAGTTATTTAATCTCATCAAAGGACAAAATTGCATCTTAAGACACACTTTTATTCTCTGGTTTTTAATTTGAATTGTGTTGAACCAGGTTTCTTTCCTTTTATATGTGTATATGTACATATATTTACTGTAGCTGTTTATCTGATTTCAAGGGTTTCAATTTGTGTCTCAACTTGCTTCTACCTGAATTGTGTTGGATGTCCACATATCTATGACATACATTACATTACATGTCATTTAGCGGACACTTTTATCTTAAAGCAACTTACAATTGCTATATATGTCAGAGGTCACACGCCTCTGGAGAAACTAGGGGTTAAGTGTCTTGCTCAGGGACACATTGGTTGATGTATTGCAGTGGGAATTGAACCCGGACCCACACCAAAGGCATTTGTCATATCCACTGCACCATCACCGCCCCAGCATATGTGTGCTTTATGCTTTTATACATATGGTCTTGTGTTTGGTGCAAACTTGTGAGACCTTTTCTAAAGAAATGAAAGACTTTAAAGGCCTTATTTTTTGAATATTTAAGACATGTTTAAGACTTTTAAGACCCTGGTCATTGACTACTGTTATCAGACAAGAAGAATCAGCAAACTCTTGTTTGTAATTTCTCTGAGCATCAGCAGGTGGTTTAAACCACAGTGTCTGACAGGACGGACTGACTGAACTCCACTCACCATGTGCCATTTCTCATCATCTTCTCCTTCTCTGCGGCGTCGTCCAGTCTCAGCTTGGTCACCTGTCCGCAGAGGCTCTGGAGCATGGGCAGAAGCTCAGGGCCGGGGCTCGGCGCCTGGCCACGCCCTTGGCCTTTCAGGAAGTGGGCCATCATCTCCGCCATCTGGGCGTGGCTCACGGGGCCTCCGCTCTCACTGCCCGCTAAGGATGGGAGACCACATCGCAAACTGGTCAGCTGCTACGATTTGTGAATGTCAAAACAAAGAAAAAGTAGCTATTAACCCTCTGAGAACAAACAAGACGCACCAGCGAGTCCAAGCGTGGTTTGACAACAGTCCTAATTAAAAAGCAATATAACAAAATTTCATTTTGCAGAGTTGCGACGGTTCCGCGTAAATTCCCGGCTACATGTAAACAAAGAAGATGGCTGCTGCTGCTGGAGAACAGCAGTCTTTGGAATCGGCTTTTGCCTGCGACTTTGGAAGACTTGGAGTTCAGCTTTTCTTTGAGAAAAGAACAAAGAACGGCCCAGAAGTCTTTCTTAAAAAAGGAAGATGTGTTCAAAGTTTAAAGTTGAATCTATCAACCAGCGTTGCTCTGCCTGGTTGTAGCGATATCCTATTGCGTGCAGAGGGAATTTGAAAGACAACCGTTTATCCCGCCCTTCGGATTGAGCCATGCCAATGGTGAGTTCCCAGACCCAACATCTGGAGGTGGGTCAGGCTTGTCAGGCTATACACCTTTTACACTTTTATTGACCTGAAACAAATAATGATCCTTACTTATTTTCGTAGTGTTGACACCAGAAAGCGGCAGGTCTGGGGAGCAGGCGGTAGAGCCGTCTGACATCGCTCCGTTCTGAGCCGGCGGAGCTTCATCTGCAGGTCTGATGGAGCCGACTGGAGGCTAGTGACACAGAAATAAGACTTTATCAAACTGTGTGATATGCAGCATGTGTAAACATTTTCTTTACCCACATTTTACTGGCAACAAATTGGTTGTAGACATGCTGAGGAAAGGATTTTTTTAGCAGGACATACAAAGGTAAATTACTGGGTAACTAAAGTCTATAAGGATATGGGATCACATTCTGTGGCATGAGTGCAGACAAACAGCACAGATAACACTGATACCCTGGAGTCTGCAGGCTGGGGCTGGTTGCTGACGGCTGCTGGGGAGATGTTGGCTCCTTGAGCCAGGGCGGAGAAAACGCCACCGCCCATCAGGAGAGGCAGGAAGCCGCCCAGAGAGCTGGTCTGGTTCTGGAGGGAAAAACAGTCCCTGTGTCAAGCAGCGAGGCGATTTTCATAAGGGATATGTGATTAACTGAAACCAAAGGTTAACTGAAAGAAGATAAGCAATCGAAGAACCTTATGGAAAAACAACGATCAGCAAAGTGAAGTACAAGCAAGAACGTGTACTCCATCAGCATAGTTGTAATACCTACTTAAAGGTGCACGGTGTGTTCCTGCAGGGTTTCAGCGTGATTTAATTTTTGTCTCAAATGGTAGGCATCTCTCCTTGATCCGCTAGCTGCCTGCCCCCTGAACACACCGTGAAAAAGCCCGGTCTCGGGAGACAACTCAGGGGTCGAAAACGTCAAACGGACACTAGGGGAACAGGCTGTGCATCAAAATAACACGTTCCAGCAGCTACTCTCAGATACAACTCACACTACTCAATCAACTCTGCTCACCCTGCCCCCATTATGTGCATGCGTACTAACCCCCACCCCCTCCCCCAACCATGTTGTTGGTGATTGGCTGGAACGAGGTTTGTTGTATTTTGGTGCACAGCCTGTGCCTTGTTTGACGTTTTCAACCCTTGAGTTGTCTCCCGTGACCGGGCTTTTTCACAGTGTGTTCAGGGGGCAGGCAGTTAGCGGATCTAGGAGAGATGACTACCATTTGAGACAAAAATGAAATCACGCTGAAACCAGGCAGGAACTCATAGTGCACCTTTAATGCCGATTTATGCTTCTGCCGTAAATCAACACCATGGTTACGTATTTAGGTACGTGGAGACACGACCTTACACCGTAGCCTGACGTGCACCTCTCAAAAAATGGAACTACACGTCGTGGCGACGCACGTCGCTGGGCCGTGGCTTGGTAGCGTTGCATTTCCCCCTCAACTCATTTCCAGTTCCTCCTTCCCTGAACAAAATGAAATCAAGGAGAGGGTTAACTTCTCCTGCTCCAGATTCCCCACCGTGGTCAGAAACAACAGGGGAGACACTTTGTTTCTCTCACTATGTCTCCAGAGTCACTACTCGCTCCAAAGATAATCACTGTCACTCTCTCACTTGCTCTACCACACACACACGCCTGCTGTTCTCTTAAAAAGATCGACGCACACACCAACGAACACGTATAAACTTCAAGGCCACTAACGTAGGCTACGGCAAAAGCTCGGCGTGGAGCCTACGCAGGACCATAATAAATCACGCTTTATTGCCTAAAGAGTTTGTTTAAGGCTAAAGCTAAATTCACTGCCCCTTTTTCACCCACCTTCTGCTGGAAATGCACCATGTCCATGAGGTTCTGGGCTCCCGGAGAAAGGCTCGTTCCCATCTCCTCAACCAGACACTGCACCTGCTGCATGTCGATGCCGGGGCCGCGGGCCGCGCAGGGCTGTAGCTGCTGCAGGCCCGCGATGACGCGAGCCACCAGAACGCTGCTTCTACCGCCCAGGGAGAGCAGCTGGGACCCCGAGCAGAGAGGGAGACAGAACCAGAGGATTAAACTAAACTCAACACAGCCTTGTGCAAATATAGAACTGTAACTGGATGAAGAAAACTGTCCCAAGGTCAGACACGATGCCTATGGATGTGAAGACAGAAGTTTAGAAGATGCGAGGGTCTCTGGCAGATGTCACATGTCTCTCTGGAACGCAGCTCACCTTGACTTCACAGGCTGGGCACGGATGCTCGAGGATCAGCTGCTTCTTGTAAAAAGGGCCTCTGTCTGAACTGTGGGCGAAACAGAGGATACCCTGACGTTATCAAACTCAGACTTTATCAGGAAAATATCCATCAATAATAAATAATAAACCTGGCACAATTCTTTTTTTTCTTTATGACATCCTAGCCTGTAAAAAAGCAGTACGATCACCTCCATCTCCAAACACGGAACCCAAGTGACGATAACTGTGTCTGTGTCTGTGTGTGTTTGTGTCTGTGTGTGTGTGTGTGTGTCTGTGTGTGTGTGTGTGTGTGCGTGTTCATACCTGTCTGGCTGGATGCTGTCGCCCCTCTCCCCGCGTATTGTGCCGTAGTATTCTCCCGTCTGGCTGTACACCTCCATGGTTCGAGCCTCGCTGATGACCAGCAGGCGGCTGATGGCGGCGGAGGAGCAGGGGCCGCAGCGGAGCGTCAGGACGCACGGAGACCCTTCCTCCGTCTGCTCCAACAGCACCGGGCCGCCCCTGCGTGGGAAGATAAGGGTTAAAGGTGCTGCTCACTCATCTGTGCCCCTTCAGTAGAAAAAAAAAACAGGGGTGAGGATTGTTTGCTCACATTACACACACAGCTAAGTTCACTTTGTCAGATAGATAGATAGACAGATAGATAAAAGAGGCTGTGTGGATGTGCAAGTTAACCCTTGTGTTGTCTTCACTTTTTGTTTCTCTGGGTAAACTTTTTTTTTTCTTCACACTTTTGTCACTTTTTTGTCCAAGTTTTTTGTCACTTTTGCCGTTTGTTTCTGAGCTTTTTGTTTGACGTTTTTTCTTCTTTTTTGCGCCACGTTTTTGAAGCTTTTCCCAAAAATGTTTCCATTTTTTTTCAACGTTCTTTAATAAAATAAATTCCTAAAATGTTATAAAATTGAATAAAACACCCAAATTCAATGAATGTAGTGAACTGATCATTTATGTTACTTGTGAAGAGCGTTGTAGGAAACCGTCCATGTTATTTTTTTGACAATTCGGTTGAAGAAAACCCACATTTCTGATATAGAAACGTTTTGAAAATGGGTCAAATTTGACCCGAGTACAACAGGAGGGTTAAGAGCTTCTTACCAATTTGTCTCGTCTCCTTCCGGCTGACTGAGCTCCTCCTCATGATCTTCTTTGTTACCGATGTGAACAGGAAGCAGGACATCATTCAACTGATGTCCCGGCGCGTGGCAAACCCAAGCAGCTCCGCTCTTCACAGCAATGTCCACCATGACGCTGCTCTCGGACCACAGGGGCCGTAACCTACTAGGAGACAGGCCGAAACACAAAGTAGGAAACAACTTAGGAGACAAAAATGAATAAGGACAAGTTGGGACACAACCTAGGGCAGAAGCAGGCGTTCTGAAACAAGGCTGAATGAAGCCAAGACAGTCAGTCCCCCTCTGTGGTCCATCAGGACCAGAACCTCACGCCATAAGATTGCAGCTGGCTCAGAAGATAAGCTCAAATAAAACTTGATTGTGTCCACAAAGACAATGTTCTTGCATCATCTGTTCCAACAATCAACATAATAATGTAATTTTGGCATGGGGTACTTTCCATGAAATCATCTCTATTATTACTATTTTAATTCCAAAGGCAAAGGGAACTTCATCAGGATGCATAGTATCCTGGATCCATAAAATAACTGGCCTTTCAAAATAAAACTCTGTCTGCCTCTATGGGAATTTAACATAGGGGTGTACTTAATTACTTAGAACATTTATTTATTTATGTTATTCTTTCACAAAAAAAAATTGGTGTCCTTAAAGGTTGGATTTTTCCTCATTTTTTTTAAATTAAGGCATTAAGATCAATTTCCCTCTTTTTAGTCAACTTTAGCATGCATGTATTCTAGGGGTGGGAGGAAAATGGATACAGCATCGTATCACAATGTTTTCTGTGGCAATACTGTATCGATACACAGACGCCAAGTATCGATCTTTTATTATATATGTGTAATTTTGTCTGCTTGACAATCACCGTTTTGCGGCAATAAAATTGAAGTGAGATGAACAAACAGAGAAATGTTTCTTTTTAGATGAAACAGATGTTGATACAGTTTTCTTTTGGGGACAAAATTTAAAACTGGGAATAATATGAAGTTGTAAAAAAGGTAATAAATTGCAGTATATCGCAGAATATTGCAATATGTTTAAAATTGCATAATATTATATCGTGACATACAGTAAGTATCGTGATGATATCATATCATGAGGCCTCTGGTGATTCCCACCCCTAGTGTACTCACTTATGCTTAGCACTGTATTTTGTACATATATAGACTTTGGTTTTATATATTTATTGCTGTGTTTTCTATTCTATATTTAGGTTTCTTGACTTTTGCAGTGCATGCTTTTATTTTAATTTTTTCTTACTGTGTTTTATTGCTATGCTCCAGAACATTCAAGGCAAATTGTATGGGAAAACCTACTTAGGCAACAAACCTGATTTTGATCCAGAAGATAAGTTATAGGAGACAACATACAGAAGATAAATCAGGACGGTTTACAGGCCAATAAGCATTTCTTTCTCTTACAAATGAACCATAAGCCCTAACATTATAACTGTATCTGACATATCAGGAAGGTGAACTTTAAATATGTCTTTTTGTCTAGCTATTCCCGTTTTATGTATGTTTTATGCACTTGACAAGTGGAGAATCTCGGCATGCATCATATTTAAATATAAATCAAGTTATTTGCTCCAGCAGCAGTTACTGTAAATAAACAATATAGCTTGCTAGGCTACTTCTACCTTTACCTTAGAATTGCTCCAACTGAAACCGTTGACTAGCTTGTTTTCTTCCGGTTTCTGAACCTTCGTCTTCGCATTTCATTGGACCTATTAAAAAAAAACGAATGAATTTGATTCTGGGGGTATAACTAATGCTAAAACGAGGAATTTTCTGACTTCTGCTGTCGCTAAATCCGATGAGCCGAACTGGTCAAACTACAGTTGTCGTGTGCAGGCAGCGCGCGACGGGGATGCTGTGGCCTGACGTCATTAAACAGCGACTCATGAGATGTCGTCGACCCCATGCATATGATCAATCCTACAGGCGTTGTTTTGGTAAATTAAGCAGCTCTTCTTTTCTAACTACAACACATGTACGTGTTTTACGTGTTTTCGTACACATTGTATGTGGTGTTGTGTTAAAGCTTATGGCATTTTCTACGGTGTAGCGAAGCGAACGGTGGCTAGCAAGCTTGTATCGTGATTTGTGAACGTATGCAACGTAGCAACGCATCTGTTTGATACAGTTGCTATGTGTCTGTGGTCAACAGCGTTAGCATGGAGGCTAACGCTGTGTGTGTGACGTTAGAAATCGCATTAGGATTTAGAATATGTTTAAAGTACCAAAAGTAAAAGGGCTTACGTCCAGTTTAGTGTCACAAATTATTTTCCAAAAACTGAGTGTCCCAAATGATGAGGGTCTTATTTGAGACAGGTTAGGGTTCGGGTTAGGGTAGCACAGGTGGTTTAGCAGGTTCATAATTAATTAAGGACATTGTGGGGGGGGGATTTGGGACACTGAACTGCACGTAGGACATTGTATGGGGAATGTGGGACACTGAACTGCACGTAGGACATTGTGGGGGGAATTTGGGACACTGAACTGCACGTAGGACATTGTATGGGGAATTTGGGACACTAAACTGCACGTAGGACATTGTATGGGGAATTTAGGACACTAAACTGCACGTAGGACATTGTATGGGGAATTTGGGACACTAAACTGCACGTACGACATTGTATGGGGAATTTGGGACACTGAACTTCACGTAGGACATTGTATGGGGAATTTGGGACACTAAACGGACATTGTATGGGAAATTTGGGACACTAGACTGCACGTATACCAAGTTAAAGTACTAATTACGCCGAATGTCCCATTTCAGAACAATGTATATTATATTACTGGATTATAATGTTTGTATAACGCATTCATGTGTTCATCGCTGTAATGTTGGAGCTGGTAAAGGTGGAGCAGACACAGCTCATTTTTATTACTTAATATCCTGTTGTCCTCGGGTCTAATTTGACCCATTTTCTAAAAGTTTCTATATCAGAAATTTGGGGTTTAGCTCCACAAAATTGTCAACAAACAAAAAAACCACAGATGATTCCCTACAACGCTCTTCACAAGTCAAATAAATGATCAGTTCACTACTTTCATTGAATTAGGATGTTTTAGTCCATTTCTTTTTTTTTATTCAAATAGCATTCAATTTTATAAAATGCAGCAAAAAAATCAAAGTGACAAAAGTGTCTAAAAGGACGACCAAAACGTACACATTTTTTATTTTTGTTTTGAACAAGAAAAACAACAAGTTGTATGGTTGACGGGAACACAACACAAGGGTTAATATCCTGCTGGGTAGTTGCATATTATGGTTCAGTAAAGCAGCATATTTTGCATCTGGGAAAACAACTGCAAATACCCTCAGTGGGGATTAATTATGAACCAATAAATGTGTGTTTGTTTCTCCTTATAATAACAATATTAATAATAATAAACAAATACGTTTTTTTGATATAGCACCTTTTTATGGACAGTGCTTCACATGAAAAATTTTTAAAAATAAGACCCAAACAGTAGGTCTCCACGATATGAGGAAAATATCTAATTGCGATTATTTAGACGGATTGTGATATGATTCACGATATTGGAGGGAATGATCATTTTGTATCATTATTCTCATTTTCATTGAAAATTATTATTATAATATATAACATTGAAAGAAATTAAAATGATTAGAGTGTGATTTTTGCGAGTATCTGTACCAAACAAAGATTTTTTCTTTACTGTGTAGGATAGGACCTGTAGGCCGGGACGTCTCTGCAGCACCACAATACTTTATTTTAGAATGGTTTGATACATATTTTGCCGTTAACAGGGGTCTTGAGGGGTCCTCCCTCAAGAAAGTAACACTATTCAATTAAAAACATTTTGGACTGTTATTTATTACCATATCTGTGTCTAAAATGTTGGAAAAGCTAGGGAAGATAATAAAAAAATAACACTCAAAAAGCTTGAAGACAAAACTTGCCAAAGAAGTCAACTGGGGACCAACTACAACCATTAGATCTGAGAGTATTAAGTATTTTAGGTAGTTTTGCTCACATTGATACGTTCATTTTAGGTGGTACCCAAAACGGCTCATGGGCTGCACCTAAGCTAAGGCTGGACAATATATCCATATTATATCGATATCGTGATATGAGACTAGATATCGTCTTAGATTTTGAATATCGTAATATCGTGATATGACATAAGTGGTGTCTTTTCCTGGTTTTAAAGGCTACATTACAGTAAAGTGATGTCCTTTTCTGAACTTACCAGACTGTTCTAGCTGTTCTATTATTTGCCTTTTCCCCAATTAGACATTATGTCCACGTTACAGATGATTATTTATCTAAAATCTAAGATATTTTGTAAAGCACCAATTGTCAACCCTAGAATATCGTCGCAATATCGATATCGAGGTATTTGGTCAAGAATATCGTGATATCTGATTTGCCCAGCCCTAACCTAAGCCTTATAATGGAAGGGGAAACCCTGATTAATGGATCTAACTCTCTCTTTAAAGCAGGGCATGGACTTCACAGAGTGCTACGGAGACAGTGTCTCTAGTGTTGCTGCGGCAGCTCGCTCCGGCTGTAGGAAGCGTGTGAGGAGGCTGATAAAGAGAGGTTTCAGCGTGGACTGTCGAGACAACCGCGGCTGGAATGCCCTGCACGAGGCGGCGGCCGCCGGCAGTAAGGAGTGTGTGCAGGACATTTTGGCTGCTGCGGGCGGTAAGAAAGGTCACTGTGAAACTCATGGTTGTTCTCACATTGTAGAAGCTGAAAGCAGAGACTTCTTGGATTTCGTTCTGCACAAATTACCCTAAAGAATTCATTTTCGGCCAACAAACTAATCGAAGAATAAACTAATTGTTTTGCCGATACCGATAGTTTTGAAAATGCCTAATATCGGCCGATAAAAATGAAAGATATTAATTTACATTTGTAGCTATAGAGAGAACAAAAGCAACCCATCCTGACATTAGAGAAGATGGAACCAGAGTATGGTTCTGCTTTTCTGCGTGCTGAATTACTAAAAGCAGTTATCAAAATTGTTGTTGATTAATGATAACGTATTGCTGTTTCCTGTTGCTCTGGTCTCAAAACATCTGACCAAAAGGACTACAATTGTACATTAGCCGACTGGCTAACACATTTACAGAAAAGTTGATTAGTGTGCGTTGCCAATATTAGGCATTTTCCAAACTATCGGTATCGGCATTTATAAAGGCCAATAAATTAATATTTAAAAAAATAATAATAATAATAATAATGCGTGTTGGCGTTGCATAGTTTGTCCACCAGAGGGAGCTCTACAACTTCCCTCTTGACCACAATTGTTTTTCATATCTTAAGTTTGTATTTTTGTACATTTTATTTATCAGAATTTTAATATATTTTGATGTTCTGTTGTGACAATAAAACAAACACGTTTATTTTTAAACTGCATTTTCATATTATGTTAGTCTCATAAATAACTACAAATAACAAATTTTAGGGAAATCTGTTTATGTTTTGTTATGCGTTTCTGGATTTTTTTTTTAAATATATATCGGCTGATTTATCAGAATATTGGATTTTTAAATCACCAAATATTTGTATTGATATCGGCCTTAAAAATCCTTTATGGGTCGGGCTCTAGTTGTCCGTTTATAAATAGAAAGAAATGAAATGAAAATAATTTCCTCAGTATTTACTCATCACTTTATTAATCAATCAATCAATCAATCCTTTTAGCACAAGTTCATCAAGGTTTCTTTAAAGTCAAATATTCCTTTTCAGGTAGACTGTTTTTCGTTCTGTGTGTGTAAGCAGCAGGTTCGTCCCGTGGCTGCAGTGCCTATGTCAACTCGTTGACACACGAGGGGGAATCTGCGTGCCACCTGGCAGCGCAGCGGGGCCACCTTGCCGTGGTCCGACTCCTCCTGGAAGCCCATTCCAACATCAACCAGCTAACAAATGACTTGTCCTGTCCTTTGTATGCAGGTATAACACGTGTCCATTACCACATTGGTATACCTCTTGTGCTGTTTTCACCCTCGTGTGCACCTAGAGCTGTAACAATGTCAGGTTTCGCTGGACAGTTAATTGTCTCAGAGATAATTGCGATTAACAGTATGATTGTCTCTTTCAGTCAAATTTAAAAGATTTTTTTTAATTAATTTATTACTTTTTTAAACAAATTAAAGTTAATTAAAGGATCCATCTTTTGGTTATATATCACTGTCATGTGACCCAGGTAATGTAATAACACAAACACACAGTCTATGAAGTAAACTACGCCTCTTTATTATCCTAAAACATTTCTAACTAATTTCTAATGTTAGCAATTCATTTCCGTTAAACAAAGAAAGCGCAATTATGTAAAAAAGTTGACAGTTATAATATTGATATATAATATTATATATATATATATATATATATATCGTCTTAGAACTGTGCACCTTATTTTATTCCATGTTGTTACATTTCTTTTACGTACATGTTGGCACTGGAAAAGGAGTTGCTTTTAATTTCGTTGTACATGTGTAAAGTGACAATAAAAGGCATTCTGTTCTATTCTATTCTATGTGCTAATTGTTCCAGGCCTAGGTGTACCATTTGGGCTGTTTCCACTCTTGTATGCACCTCTGATTAAATAAATGTCCTCTTTAAAGTTAAATTAGATGTGAAAAAAGGGTGAAGAAGGCCACGTTGTGCCCATATGTGCGTGGTTTTCTGCCCAGTTCTATTTTGAATGTAAGATTTTGATATGAAATAGCCATTTAAATAAAGGCTTTTTAATTTTTTTATAACAAGGACCTTTTTTTTTCTCCCTTTTGATGTTTTGTGTTCCCTATCCAAAGAGCACCATGATGATTTGTTTTGAACGTCCGAGCACTCCAGACTTTTCTTCTTAAATTAGATCTGATTGAATTCATTCTGCAGTACTTATCAGCTGCTCTGGGTTTTTCAACAGCTGTAGACGGCGGGTACAAGGAGGTTGTAGAGCTGCTGCTCAGTAAAGGTGCAGAGGTCAACAGGACACACACTGCGTCCTGCTGGACCTGCCTTCATCAGGCTGTTTATAAGGTAATAATGGAACCCACAAAACGCACATCATTCTGGGAGGTGTACCCCTTTTAATGTTCATACTTTTTTTTTTTTTTTTTTCCAAGGGTCACTGTGAAATTGTGCATTTACTGGCCAATGTGTGCAACCTGGAGGCACTCGATGACCACAAGATCTCCTCTCTCTTTGTGGCTGCACAGTATGGACGACAGGAATGCCTGGAAATCCTTGTTAATGCTGGTAAGTAGCTGTTTTTCCCCTTATGCCTTTATGTGTGCCTGTGCATTTGTTCATAGCTCCAAGTATAGCTTTGTTTGTTACAATTTAATGTTGGTCAGAGACTTGATCAATTTCCACCAGAGTTCTCTTCTTGTGTCCCAGTTACTGTCTCTTCTTTAAGGCGCTGACACACCAACCCGATTATCGGCTGTTGGACAGTCTGGCGAGGTCGGTGACTCGAGTCTGTTCGCTGTGTTCCGTGCCGTCGTCAGTCGGAGGAGCCGTCGGCTTTAATTTTGGCCGATTTGACTCGTTGAATCGGCCAGTGGGCTGTCGGACTCAATGATCAATTACCGGAAATGACGAGCGGGACGAGCCTGACAAACGGCTCTCAAAATCTGACGAAAATCTTTTTAAACTGACCTTTGTCGATCTGAAATGAAGACTGATTCGGCAACTGCATGGCCTATTTCTCGCTTAAAATGTTTTCAGAAACACGTTTCGGTGAACTATTTTTGTAAAATATTCCGAACGAGCCGCAGTTATGGTCGGGGAGAAGCCAGACCCACGTGACGCGTCCGTCCAATCAGCTGCCGGTTTAATTTTTTGGGCGACAAATACAGATTAGCACCTGCTGCTGTTATGGAGATGTATTATGTCTCGCGCAGACGCAGAACGTACGCTCAAGTCGGCGTGGCTTCGGTGTGTTCCCAGGCACTTTTTTGACCAACTCGGGATGACGGGAGCCGACTGATCAGTCCGACTGACTTTTCTGCCGTCGGGTTGGTGTGTCAGAGAGCCTTTACACTCCTCTCTTATATAAAATCAATTGAAAGCACAAGACCTAATGAATTGTATTTCATTTGGTTGTCACCCTAGGTGCCAACGTGAGCACCCAGGCAGCTGATCTGGCCACACCGCTGCTGATTGCTTCTCAGGAGGGCCACCAGGCGTGTGTGGACTACCTGTTGGACCACGGAGCAGATCCTAACATAGCGTGCAGTCACGAGTGGCCCCAGCTTCCCATTCACGCTGCTGCTGAGTTTGGCCACATCAGGTACTGACTCCTAACTTGTCTTGTTGGGCAGTGATTCCTAACATTGTCTAGTCTTGACCCCTCGTCACATGTTAAAGGAACACGCCGACTTATTGGGAATTTAGCTTATTCTCCATAACCCCCAGAGTAAGACAAATTGATACATACCCTTCTCATCTCGGTGCTGTAAGGCTGTCTGACGGCTCCAGCGGCATCAGCCCATCATAGAACATGCAGGTGAATGGTTCCAGTAATCCTACTGCTCCGAATAAGTGACAAAATAACGCCAACATGTTCCTATTTACATGTTGTGATTTATAGAGTCACAGCGTGTACAAAAAACAACGTAACATGAGACACAGCCATCTTCTAACTGTAAACAAACCGGGAACTATATTCTCAGGCGGAAGAATATAGTACTTGGGCGGAGTGATATGCTCGCAGCAAGCCTGTCTGAGAATATAGTTCCAGGTTTGTTTACTGTTAGAAGATGGCTGTGTCTCATGTTACGTTGTTTTTTGTACACGCTGTGACTCTATAAATCACAACATGTAAATAGGAACATGTTGGCGTTATTTTGTCACTTTTGTCATAATTCAGAGCAGTAGGCTAGTTGGAACCAGTTACCTCCAGGATCTGTGCTAGGCTAAGCTAATGCTGGAACCGTCAGACAGCGTTACAGCACGCACGGACATGAGAAGGGTATGTATGGACTTGTCTTACTCTGGGGGTTACGGTGAATAAGCTAAATTCCCAATAAGTCGGCGTGTTCCTTTAAGTTTGTCAATGAGTTGTAAACTTGTAGATAAAGAGGGATTCTTTCTCTCGGATTGTTTGATTTGAAAACATGTTGGGACTTAAAGAGGTTTTTTGTTATTGTTGGTTAATTGAATTTCAGAAAATTGCATCGCTGTTTATTCGAGCCTAAGGTGACATCTTCAGGTTTGTCCAACCAAAAGTCCAATCCCAAAGATATTCCATTTACGATGATATAAACATGTAGCCTGGCTCTGCCCTCCTACGTACTTCCATTCAATTTTCATTTTCCTTCAGTACTGTAGTAGTCTGGGTTTGTTCGGTATATTCTTGGGTTTTCTCTGGTCGTTGACGTTGAGGTTCGGTAACCTTCGGTGAGTTCCGTAATGGCGGCGGAGAATGGCAGATCCAGAGTGGCTCTGGGCAGATCCAATAGGTTTAAACTTCAACAGAGTACCCAGTTTCAAGGAAGTTAACACTTGTCAATGGAGAGTGGCCACTGGCCAGACTCTCTGTACAAATGAAATGGACCAGAGTCTGGTAGGACCAGGCTAGTTTACCAGAGTCTGGTAGGACCAGGCTAATGGACCAGAGTCTGGTAGGACCAGGCTAACCTGGGGGTGCTAGTTTTTCAGTTTGGGAAGTCCCAAACAGTGGTGTAGTAGTTTTTTGTAGTGAGTATTTTGTATGAGTAGTGAGTATGGAATTTTTTCCCTCCCAGCATTAGACTCGCCCGTCCCAGAGCGACGCGTCCCAAAGCGACAACCCCGTAGGTTTTTTTGTACCGGTGGCAATATTTTTTTCCCCCACTATGGCCACGCCAACACCCGGCCTTCAGTAGCTACTATTGGCCAGGCGTCCATTCTTACGCAAGGTAACGTAACCTGATTTGTTCAGGTCCTATCCCCTGACCAATCGGCTATCCTAACCTAAATCACTCGAGGTCAAATACCTTGGTGAAGTCACTTTGGACCACTTTTACATCTGAAAGTGATGGGTTCATATCAAAACCCATCACTTCACATCAGGTGTCTTCAACGTTTTTTAGGCGAAGGACCCCTTAAGCTGAAAGAGCAGGGCAGGGACGGCCATACGTATTGAAAGAAATTGAGTTGCATTTTAAACGGTGCCTACAATAACTTGAAGGGTGGCCTGTACAAATGAAATGGACCAGAGTCTGGTAGGATGCTAATAAAAAGAGAGATAATCAGCAAATCCTCTCATTAAAGTAGCCAAAACTGGAGAATGGGAAGAAAGAATTTTCTGTTAATCAACTGACTTATTTATCTACTACACGTCCTGCACTAGGGATGCACAGTGATTTATATATATATATATATATATATATATATATTATTTATTTTTTTATTTCACCACAATATCAACACACATGGCGAAAGACACTCATCTGAAGTTAAAAAAGAAAGTATTATTTAAAAACTGCACTTGAAAATGTAACTATCATCATAATTACATGCTTACTTACTTTAATGGTGCCTTTTGTTTTCAGTTCAATAAAATAATGTAAGAATTAATTTCCTTTAATTATTTTTATAATTCAACAAGCAATTAGTTGTCTTCAGTAAACACATTGTTTTATGTAAAGCACTGTGAATTGCCCTGTTGCTGAAATGTGCTATACAAATAAAGCTACCTTACCTTGCCTTAGGAACTGCTCAATGCATATGTACCCATATGGTTCCCCTTAACCCTCTGATATTTTTGTCAACCCAGTGTCCTCAGGAGGCTGATTGCTGTTACGGACCGTGCGTGTGACCGTGGCAACGGCATGGTGAGTCCCCTATACGTGGCCATCCACAGCCATCAGAGCAAGAGTGTCGAGATGCTCTTGAGGGAAGGTTTCAGCCCAGATGCCCAGGACTGCACGCACATCCTGGGCATCCGTTCACCACTCTCCTTCGCCTTGTGTCGCACATCCAGCAAACCATACAGGTTTGTTAGAAAGCACATTCGCCCTTATCACAGACACAAGAACAAACGCAAAATAAAACATGGATTTGTACTTGATTTCAATTCAAATCTCTTTCAGTGAATCGGTGGGGCTGCTGGTAGCTGCAGGAGCAAGTTTGAGTGAGGAGGACTGGATTTATGCCTTGGCCACTGACGAAACAGACCTGCTGCAGCTGATACTTAAGCATAGATGGATCCCTCGACCAGAAGCTTTGACCAGGGACTGTTCTGTACCACATCATCATGGAAAAGCTGTGTTAAAGCTGCAGGAAGTGAGGGAGCTGCTCTGTGTGGCACTAAGCCAAGTCCACTTTGCCGCCCGCTGGCTTCCTCTGCTTCTGAAGGCAGGACTGGAACCTTCTTTGCTGCTTCAGCCCCACATGTAAGACAAGTCGACTCACTTTTTCACTCTTTGTTCAAGTATCAGATGGCTGTACTGTACTCGATCAATTTCTTTCTGTCGTCTATTCTATGATTGCTAGGTTGGAGCAGGCAGACAGTGAAGTGCTGAATTACCTGCTTGAGTTTGTAAACTGGTCGAATCTGTCTCCCCCTTCGAAACATATTCTGGATCGAAGACGGGCAGAGAAGACCTGGGAACCATGTCCACATTTCGGTACACTGACACAAATATACACTGCAGATTTGCAGGGCTCAGTCGACCAATTGGTCATTTTGGTCTTAGTCAACTAAGATTAATTGGGTTGATTAGTCATTTTATTGACTGAATGACTTTTTTCCAAAAATCTTTTCTCTCAAAAATGCTTGCATCGTCACAATCAACAGATAACATTAAAAAACACAAACATAAAAAATAAACCATCTGTATGGTCACCCAACAAACATCTGGCGCACACACACACACACACACACACACACACACAAAGTGGTGATGATTCTTTGTGGAGAAACTGGTTTACAGATTTATTGCAATAAATCAACTAATCAACTAGTTAGTCTACTTAGTTGAGGACAGCCCTACACATTTGCTTTTATTAAAGGTCCCATGGCATGAAAATTTCACTTAATTAGGTTTTTTAACATTAATGTGAGTTCCCCCAGCCTGCCTATGGTCCCCCAGTGGCTAGAAATAGTAATAGGTGTAAACTGAGCCCTGGGTATCCTGCTCTGCCTTTGAGAAAATGAAAGCTCAGATGGACCAATCAGGAATCTTCTCCTTATGATGTCATAAGGAGCAAGGTTACCACCCCTTTCTCTGCTTTGCCCGCCCAGAGAATTTGGCCCACCCATGAGAGAGAGAGAGAGACATCATGGTTTTCAAACGAGCAAAGTGGCAGTTGGTCAAGGCCACACCCCCGGCCTCCACCTTGCCCCCACTCTCTCCTCCTCAATAGCTACAGACACAGAAAAAAAATGGTACATCCTAAGGAAAGCTCATTGTGGGACTGGCTCTAGTGGCTGTAATTCTGCACCAAGGCTAAATTTTGGGAAAGAGACTTCAAATATAGTTTTAGGGGACCACTAAGGCCTATATAAAAGAGGCTTCAGATACAGTATTAGGGGACCACTAAGGTCTATATAAAAGAGACTTCAGATACAGTATTAGGGGACCACTAAGGCCTATATAAAAGAGACTTCAGATACAGTATTAGGGGACCACTAAGGTCTATATAAAAGAGACTTCAGATACAGTATTAGGGGACCACTAAGGCCTATATAAAAGAGACTTCAGATACAGTATTAGGGGACCACTAAGGTCTATATAAAAGAGACTTCAGATACAGTATTAGGGGACCACTAAGGCCTATATAAAAGCATCCATAGAGCACCATGTCATGGGACCTTTAAATTGTAGTGAGCTGTGAGTGATGACATTTTCCCTTTACTTTTCCTTTCCTCCCTCCAGACTCCGTTCCCTGTCTTTCCCACATGTGTCGGCTGCAGGTACGGTCAGTGTTGGGACCAGATCTACTGATGAGGACCGATGTTGTGCAACAGCTCCCTGTGCCCTCCCTACTTCACGACTTCCTCAAATTCGGAGACATCCCGGAAGCTTCCTACACACACTCACCGCCATCACCACTTTCAAATCGACTACAGGGATACCGCAGCACACACGAACACAGACATGTTCTATAACCCCATCCAGTCTTTCTCTTTATGTTGCTTTAAGGTTGAGAAATCATCTTATTTCACACTTTTTTGTATACCGTGTCAGCTTATTACAGCTCCTCGTGGAAGCTACTGTACATGTTTGAGCCATGTTTTTATGGCTGAACTATTCCATCAAATGGACATATTTCAGATGTTTTGAGCATCATTTTACAAACATTTCCTCACAGTTCAGCATAGTTGGTATCTTTGGAGACTTTGGGATCACAATAAATAAAATGTTATGTGGGTTTTAACTATTTTTGAATACACAGGTGGGCTTACTTTTCAAATATTAATTTACTTATTTGCATATTGCAATATAACCAAGCTGTTTGTATTAAGTTGTTTCTATCGGCCACTGCATTTGTGCTTTAATATGGGATTTTTTTTCATTGTGCTGTATTTATTTTACCCTCCAAAACCAAACAAGTGGTGTTTGTTCAGGTTACATTTGTGATATGACAATAAAAGACCTTTGGTCAAATTCTGATTGGTGCAAACCGTTGTCATTAACACCGAGACCAGATCTGATTGGTTAACGTCACATCTATATTTGACAGGCGGAAGTAGCGACGTAAAGAAACGGGAGAATTCGTTTTAGCGGAGTTTACTTGACATAAAAACCAAATGTAATGTAAGGCCGTTGAACCATACGTTGAGGAAAGATATGACTTAATGTATTTCATACGTGAGTATATGAAAGTTTGTTTGTATCATTGTATTTGTGTGTTTTCCATCGGCTGTGTTGCTGTAGCTTGCTAGCTTGACTCCTTCGCTTGTCAGCGTTCAGTGCGTTAGCTCAGGCGAGCAGCACACACGTCTAATATCTGGCTTTTCATGATAACTAGCTAAATGCTGATTTGACAGGTACATTTGCGGCACGCTTTACCGAAAGCCGCTTTACGAACATGTGGTAGTGCCGTTGTTGTCAACACGATTTCTGTTACTGGGCTCCAAAGTCCAGCCAGTGAGCACAGCGTCGCCCCGGTGAGCAGCTCCGAGGCGACGGGAGGAAACGCTATAGCTTGCTGCCTATCTGAGAGAATATGAGGTAGATTTAAAGCGATGTTTCATCTAGTGTATCTTTGTTAGACATGCATGCAAATGAAGGAACTCAATTTAATGCACACATTGCAACCGTCAGCAGTCTTTGCAAGAGAAAGGGCTTATACCACATTAGTGCTATACGAAAATGTATTGGACGTTGTTACAAATCCCTCCATCCGTGATCCATGACTACATTACTGTCGAAAAAATCTATCAAAGCAATGGTGAAAGTATGTGAATTTGTAGCTAGCATGTACTCAAAATCTGTAATTCTACAGCAACATAACATTGATGTAGGCCTATTTGAATTGTTTGCTAAATTTTAGTAATGTAGGAAATGCAACTTTTTGAAGCACTGAATACTTATGAAGCCATTGTGTTTGAAATGGCTCAATGGTTCACTGTAATAAAAAAAGGGTGGCATTTGCTGACCAAAACTCAAAGTTGTACTGCTTTCATTGTTTTGTTCTATAAATTTAGCTTCTGTTATAAAACCATAAAGTATATATATTTTTTTTCTTTTCCTAATTTTACTTGCAGCTGAGGCCAGCATTAGGGAGACTACTTCTCGTCCGTACGTCATCCAGATGAGGCATGCTGGAAGTATGCAGCCCATGTATAGGAGAGATGCTGGAGTCTGGCACCAAACAAAGAGTCTTCTCTACAAGAATCTGCTCATCAAATGGAGGACCAAGCAGCAAAGTCTTCAGGTGCTTAGTTTGCAGCAGACCCATATGAATCTGTTCAGTTTCATTTAGTTGTTCGGTTGCTGTGACATTTCATTGCCCACAATTGTCATGCAGCAAAATCAATATTTACAGTGTTCAGCATAAGTGAATACACCCATGCTAAAGCTGACTAAAAAGAGGAATAAAAAAAATAATCTTTTGGAAATTGATCTTAATGCCTTAATTAAAAAAATGAGGAAAAATCCAACCTTTAAGGACACAATTTTCTTTGTGAAAGAATATTGTATCGTAAATAAATAAATAAATAAATATTCTTCCTTAAAATACAGGGGGCATAAGCATAGACACCCCTATGTTAAATTCCCATAGAGACAGGCAGATGTTTATTTTTAAAGGCCAGTTATTTCATGGATCCAGGATACTATGCATCCTGATAAAGTTCCCTTGGCCTGTGGAATTAAAATGGCCCCCCCACATCATCACATACCCTTCACCATACCCCCACATCATCACATACCCTTCACAATACCACCACCCCCCCCCCCATCATCATATACCCTTCACCATACCCCCACATCATCACATACCCTTCACCATACCCCCACATCATCACATACCCTTCACCATACCCCCACATCATCACATACCCTTCACCATACCCCCCCCCCCCATCATCACATACCCTTCACCATACCCCCACATCATCACATACCCTTCACCATACCCCCACATCATCACATCACACCATAGCCCCACATCACCATAGCCCACCATACCCCCATCATCACATACCCTTCACCATACCCCCACATCATCACATAGCCTTCACCATACCCCCACATCATCACATAGCCTTCACCATACCCCCACATCATCACATAGCCTTCACCATACCCCCACATCATCACATACCCTTCACCATACCCCCACATCATCAAATACCTTTCACCATACCCCCACATCATCAAATACCCCCCCCATCATCACATACCCTTCACCATACCCCCCATCATCACATACCCTTCACCATACCCCCCCATCATCACATACCCTTCACCATACCTAGAGATTGGCATGGTTTTATTTCAGTTAGACTTAGACTTCTCTTTATTGATCCTTTTGGGATGACTCCTGCAAGGAAATTAGATTTCCAGCAGCTGATTTTAGCAACAAAACACTCTTTAAATAAGGCGGTGTAAAAAAACACAGTATATTTAAAAAAAAAAACTACAGTGTAACAATAAACTTTTAGCTAAATATTTTTACAAAAGATAAACAAACGGTAAACAACAATAAACTACAGATAAATAAAGATAGATATATAGGACTGTGTATGGTATTGTGTTATTATACAGGTAATACATTATATTTAGCATAAATTAGTAGTTAAGAGCAGTTAGAATGTCCAGGTATGTATGTGAGTAGATTATTAATAATGTATTGCACAGTGAATGGATGAGTGGCTACCACTCCTTCCCTTCCTTCCTGTTAGCGTAACCGCTGGTTTTATTGGCATTGAGAGATGATTTTATGGAAAGTACCCCATGCCAATCTCTAGTTATGGTGAAGGGTATGTGATGATGTGGGGCTATTTTTGTAATTAAGGCATTAATATCAATTTCCAAAGATGTTTTTTTTTTTTTTTATTCCTCTTTTTAGTCAACTTTAGCATGGGTATATTCACTTATGCTTAGCACTGTAGTTTGTGCTATGGAGCAATAATAGTAGGTGTAGAAGGAACAAGGCTTGTGCAGTTGTTGAAATGAGAACCTAATGCCGGTAGTTTATGATATAATTATAGATTAACTCATTTTTATTTCTTTGTTACTCGCTTACATTTATATACTGTATATATCTGTCAATTTATTTAAACAGCCCTTGGTTTCTGTTAATTCTGTAACTCTGTTTTACCCCTCACAGTTAAAGTAGGAAAGAAATATGTGTTGACAGGTTGGTTTATCTCGCGATGCGCCGTTATTTTGCATTCCGCACACATTTTCTCAAGGATAGCACTCTGTCTTTGTCCATATGATGTCTGGATGAGAGAGCTCTCTGTTGTTGTTGTTCCAGGAAAACCTCAGCTAGAGTTAATAAGTCTGATAATGTGGTCATTTCTTTTTACGCCTGTGGCTGCTCCAGTGCAACAAAAAATAACAGCACCCAAATCTCTTGTCCTTGTTAAAGGACTCGTTAATAAATAGACAATATACAATTAGATTTGGGCATTAAATACAAAAACTTGGCTTGTGCATCCTCTCCGTTCCAATCTCTTTTGTTTGTCGGACCATGCATTTTTCATCGGGCTTGAAGTTGCACTGATGCATTTTTAATGTCTCTGTGTATCAACTTTACTTTCGAGAGGTAGCCCCGAGGGACCTCCTGCAGCTTCCTCAACAGCCGTTAGGAAAGTCCAGGATTTTCTCGAAGCTGCAGTGCGATTTAATGTGGCTTGTTTACTTCATGCCAGAGATGCCAACCGTTTGTCACTGGCTGCTTGAGCTCAGGTGACCGTTTAGCCTGGGTTACTCTAAAATGGTGGCCTTGTTAGTTTGTAAGGAGAAGCTATGCTGTTTGGAGCATGAAGTGTTTACTAAATGGGATTTTCATTATATTGTGCACATAGATAATCCCAGGTGAACCAAATCTAATCGAGTTTTCCCAGTGGAACCCTGTCAACCGCAAGCCTTAAAATAGCTCTTGGTCAAAAAATGTGTAAAAGCCTGACAAGCTCTGGAATCGGCTCTTGACATGCCAATGACTCCCAATTGATTGACTGTGTGGCACAAGGTCAAGCTGTAGCATGTTGTTTATGGATCAGAGGAGAGCGAGAGTGGTTCTTCGTCATTAGAGCTCCGAACACAGGCAACATTGACAAATCCCCCATCCCTACCCACCCAGACAAACATCAAGAAAAGATGACACAGTAACTACAATGTTCCCGTGCAATCAACAAAATAGACCATAAACCTTGCTCAATGGTGTTTTTGAGCCCCCAACGTCGACTTCAAGGCACCTAACCCTTTTATGTGGAGATAGATTGGGATTGCCGGGGCATTTATTTTCATAACTCTATATATATATTTTAATTTTTTTTATTTTGTAAAGTCTCCAGGAGAGAGGCCAAGTCAGGTGTGCAGGTGACCTTTTATTTAAAGTTTTATTCTCCCGCTGTCCGTCCTGTCCAGTGGTTCTTTTAACCTGCCTTTAATATCTTGCAGTCTTTTAAACAGATTTTTTTTTTATATAACCGAACTTTGCTTTTTAAGGAGGTTTTAAAGTGTTTTAATTAGTGCTGTCAGTTAAAGGCGTTATTAAGCAGCGCTGATTGGAAGGTGACGTTGGGGGCTGAAAACACCAAACACCATAAACCTTAATCAAAGTAAACATATGTAGAAATGACAACACCATAAGCCCATCCTACACGTCTCTCCCCAGCACAAAGCTTCCTAGGAGCCCTCCAGAAAGCTCAGCTACTTTCCCCATTTTCTAGTCTGGACATCCAATCTGGCAAACCCTTTTTATATAACTTTTTTTCAAACGCTGCCACCCTAGCCATCTAACAAGCCCACTCCTGGATTGATGGCACCCCTTCATTCTTCCATCCTCCTAAAATAATCGATAGTCTGGCTATCATTAAACTAGTCAGGACCCAGCTTCTTACTGTATGTGCTTATCCATCCCGTTTAGGATTGACCCATCTCACAGAACAAATTATTATTATATTATTATTATTTCTTGGAAATGAAAATAAGCCATTTACGTCTGGATCCATGTTCTAAGCCTCAGCTTTGACCAAATCCAACTGGGAGGAGATGCCAGCTGACACCGAATATGTTGAAGATATATTACATCACCCCTGGGGTGTCAGGGTTTTCTCATCAGTTGTTCCTTTTGTGTGTCTGTCTTTGCAGGAACTGATCCTACCCCTGCTACTGTTGGGTCTCCTGGTACTCATCAGCACCCTGAATCCTCACGTTTATTATGGAGGCATCAGCACTATGGAGCTGGAGCGTGACGACCACTTCAAGGGCCTGGGCTACACTCCCATCACTAATGTCACCAACCACATCATGGAAGAGGTGGCCCAGGAGATGCGTAAGTGTCTGAGAATCCTCTCGTCCTTTAAATTTGCACCTACAGTACAAGACCCCTACCCTGGAAATCCAGAGTTCTTGCGAGAGCACAATTTTGAATTTGCTCAGCGAGTCACTCTGGCATTGAGTAATGATGCTCATTAACTATTTTTTTTAGCTACATATTTCACCTTCTACCACCTAAATAAATAAATAAATGAAAAATACACTGAAAATAGAACATTTTGTTCTTAAAACAATCTGTGATATGTAACATTATTCCAGCATTTATCTAATGAAAAACAGTAAATATAAAAAATGAAAAGAGGAATACAAAATGTTGAACCAAATGTTAAACCAAACATTCAACTAAATATATCAGTCGATTATTCGTGGTCTTCACGATTAGCTAATCGCATTCTATTAAGTCGCAATTTCGATTTGAAAGGGTTAATCTTTCACCCCTAATTACAATGAATAAATACATACAATACAATGCCCCTCCCATACTGTATTGTGTGTATATGTATATGTGTGTGTGTGTGTGTGTGTGTGTGTATATATATATATATATATATATATATATATATATATATATATATATATATATATATTTATATTTATTCAAAAACCAACCTTAATCATAAAACAAGGGCAGGTAGTTTGTGATAATCAAATAAATTGCATCTTTGTAAACACACACGTTTTATTCTCTCTGTGTTTGCAGAACTCCAGGATCATCTGGAGATGTTTGCCAGCGAGGAGGACCTGGAGAACGCCAGTCTGTATGAGCCTTCCAGCTACGTCGGTGTTGTGTTCACGGACAGCTCAGCCACGTCGTACAGGCTGCGCTTCCCCTACAACAGGCTGCCCTTACCCAGCGATTACACAGAATCTATCGGTAAAGTCTAACAGGATTTTCTTTATTTTGCCTTCTTCGCTACACTACAAAGACAATATATTTGCTCAGTTTGAACATTAAATATCTTGTCGTTGTAGCGTATTTAATTGAATATAGGTTGAAAA
The DNA here is from genome assembly GCF_004354835.1 of Perca flavescens. Lineage (NCBI taxonomy): Eukaryota > Metazoa > Chordata > Actinopteri > Perciformes > Percidae > Perca > Perca flavescens. The sequence continues at coordinate 3,669,849 of NC_041351.1, forward strand.
GGATTTGCAAATCATTGTATTGTTTTTTTCCGTTTTACACAACGTCCCAACTTCATTGGAATGGCGGTTTGTATATACGTAAATATTTTTCCTGAAAAGTTTTCAGTCCTCCCTCTATTTAAACCTATCCTGAAGAGCACATTTGAAATGGATTCAGTTACCGGTGAACAGACTGCAGGCTCCATGACTGCAAAGCAAAACCTAATTTTTAGAACATTTTACAGATTATACTTGAAATACAGAATTACGTAAACCTTCACATACACTACACACTGCCTAGGAGGCCTTTGGTTTAAAAACTCCATGCTGAAGCATTTAATAGCATACAATGCCTTTTTATTGTCACTATACACATGTACAATGAGATTAAAAGCAACTCATTTTCCAGGGTCAACATGTAGGTAAAATAAATATAACATGAAATAAAATAAGTAGTGCAAAAAAGGGGGTAAGGTGCACAGTCCTGAGACGCTATAAACCTATATAAAAAATAAAATGGTTTTATATACAGTGTGATAAGCAGTGTGGGTTATTGCACATTACTTGAATATTGCCAAATAGTGGTGATCCTATTCAATGAGTAATAGATATTACTAATAAGATATATCATATATTGAATGCACTCATACTATGTAGGTAATTAGTTATCAATAAGTTGATATGTAAGGAATAATGTCCGCGTCAGGTGACATTGAGTTGGCAGTTGGGGGGGATAAGTGTGTATTGAATGTGAGGAAACACAGAGCTGAAATATAAAGTGTTTGTCATTTATATCTGGCACACATAAAGCTTATGTTGTCGTTGTGTTTGTTTTCCTCCAGCCAACTGTTTCACCAGCTCGGTGAACTGCAGAGCAGCTAATTACTGGTACTCTGGCTTCATCCGCCTCCAGTCTCTGATCGATGCAGCTATCATCCAGGTGAGACAGACCGCAGATCAGCACAATACTCCCCCGTCTGAACCAACTCCACCTTTTAAAGAGGGAACAAAGATGCACTGCGAGTGTTGTTCAGAATAAGTTACTAGGGCCGAGACAATATGCTTTTGTCCCGATTTGGATTCTTTCGCGATAAATCGGAGCCGATTGGATTTGTATTGTGATTTTCATTCTTTGAGATTCTAGAAGTACTGCGATTCGATAGTGATGAGTATTGCGATTTTCTTTTCCTTCTTTAACAAAAACAGAAGTTGAATAATAAACTTCTAGAGATAATATATCAGGAGACATTTCTAAAAACAAATTGTTTTTTTTAAGGAGAATGCACATCATATGTCAGTCAGTCAGTCAGTCAGTATGACATTTATTTACTTTTGTAAAGGAGATTTTCTGCATTTCCTGTTTCCGGTCTGTTTTGCTGAAAAAGGATATGATGTAGTCGCCGTCAGCGGTAATGCATTAAAGTGATGGTTCGGAGTAATTTACCCTAGGGTCCTTTGCACCATGACCTCGAGCCAAACACCCCCCCCAGAAGCTTTTTTCACCTGGGTCTAACATTGGGAGAGTTAGCGTAGAGTAGCGTTAGCAGCTGAATAGCTTAGCGCAGGGAATAATGGACCCACGTTTATATCTCGTAAATGACCCCACTAATAATGCCCGAAATGATACCAAACTTCTACACTAGTACAAATAGGTTATGCACTCATAAAACGATGGATTGGAAAGTTTGTAAGTACACCAGAAGTTTATGAACACTTGCCTGCTGACTTCTGCTCTCTGTTGCTGCTACCTGCAGTAAGACGAGTGCTTAGGGAACGTCTACAAATTACTACACCGAAAAGAGATACAACAAAAATATTTATTAATTTAATGATTAAATAAGGTAATGTCTCCAAACTTACCTCAGTTATTACTTGTCTCCTGCTAGTTAAACTACAGCACTTAGTTAAAAAAAAAAACTTAAATTAAAAAACATTTTTGTTGCATCTCTTTTCGGTGTTGTAATTTGTAGACAGCACTAAGAACTCGTCTTACAGCAGCAACAACAACAGCAGAGAGCAGAAGCCAGCAGGCAAGTGTTATTTACATAAACTTCTGGTGTACTTACAAACTTTCCAATCCATCGTTTTATGAGTGCATAACCTATTTGTACTAGTGTAGACCTTTGGTATCATTTCGGGCATTATTAGTGGGGTCATTTAAGAGATACAAACGTGGGTCCATTAGCCCCTGCGCTAAGCTATTCAGCGGCTAACGCTAACTCGCCCAATGTTAGACCCAGGTGAAAAAAGCTTCTGGGGGGGTGTTTGGCTCGAGCTCATGGTGCAAAGGACCCTAGGGTAAATTACTCCGAACCATCACTTTAACAGAAAATATTGGTCAATTCTGAAATCACGATTATTGAACTTATTTAATTACTCATTGACTTTTGGAAAGATGTTGCATTTACAAGAGTTGAAGCTATAGTGCGTAGTTTCCCTTAATACTTTTCCCATTGAACTTTTTGAATTCCGCTTAAAATAAATAATACAAAAAATATAATCAAATGTTGGCTGAGTGAGTTTCAGCCTTCAGGAGGGGTGAAGGTCCAGGGGGGCGTCGGACTGGGGTGGGAAAAGGGTACTGAGTACCCAAGGCCCTCATGTGAGGAGGGCCCAAAAAGATGCTAGAATGAATAGCTGTGGATGCGGGGAGGGGCCCATAGAAAATGCCTTTCTACAGGGCCCAGAATTTTCTGCGCGTGTCATTCAGAACACAAGACATAAGAGTTCACTTGCAAAACGTAACGTGCAAAATAATAGTTTTTCTCCATTACGTTGCTTTTGTGATTGTTAGGAGCCAATATCGAAATTTGATTAATTCCACAGCCCTAGTTCAAGTACAGTCCGATCTAATGTAGTGCTGAATGGAGAAGTTGGTTATTTGGTTTGTAAAAATAGAAAGAAATGTTGATAAGTAAGGGTGTGACGAGATCTCGCGAGATTAAAACGTGACGAGATTTCTCGTCGAGGTGAAAAGTTGTCTCGTGAGGCGATGTTATGTCAGCGTGATGGAGCGTGAAATTACTATTGAAGATCCCCCCTGCCACTTTTAAATCATTTGTGTGGCAACATTTTGGTTTTCCTGCGGAAATAATAAACGGCGAAAGAGTGACAGACAAGACGAACGCAATATGTAAACATTGTAAGAAAAAAATGCCGTATACCGCGGCTAACACGAGCACTATGCAAAAACACTTACACCACAGCTCTCTACTAACTACTGCACCCGCGACGAAAACATTAAAAGGGCAAACAACTCTAAAAGCCTTTGCATCTCTGCCACCGGTAAGTGCAAGAGCCACGGCAATAACGAGGGACATAGGCGTTTTCATTGCAGCTGATATGAGGCCATTTTCTCTGGTGGAAAATGTTGGATTTCGGCGACTCCTCCACACACTGGAAACGAGGTACGTCATCCCATCACGCGCGCATTTAACTCGCACTGTAGTCCCAAACCTCTACAAAGAAGCCAAGGTCAGTTGAATAAAAAAACTATTTTCCATTCATATATTTCATCATTGAGGATTTCTTTACATTTTTTTGAAAAATCTCGTCTCGTTCTCGTGAACCCAATCTCGTGATGGGTCTCGTCTCGTGGAGTAAGTGTCTCGTCACACCCCTATTGATAAATGAATGTATAATGCAGATAGTCATCACTTCCAGTCCTATTTTGATTCTAACGATCCCTCTGTCGTGTCCAGATGCAGACAAAGCGCTCAGTGTGGAGCGAGATGGGCCTGAAGGTCGTAATGATGGGTCAGCCGGGCTCGGTGGAGGTGCAGAAATTCCCCCACGCCCTCATCTCCATCTACCTGGTACTGGCCTTCACACCCTTCGTCACCTTCCTCATCGTCAACGTGGCGGCGGAGAAGGAGCATTGCCTCAAAGACACCATGACCATGATGGGACTCTACAACACGTCTTTCTGGTGGGTGACAAACCCGCGTCGGTCGCTGCACAGTGTTTCCTTTAGGATCGCTGTTCAGAATCCCATCTATCTTCCAAAATGTAACGCTCGTATTCCAAACGAATAGTGCTGGAAGCTGCGTGGCATTTTGTCTGGTTTACCTGGGTGTTGTGTCCAGTGTGACTTAACGTTAGATCCGCAGCCCGGAAACTAATCAACATGTGAATAGAGATGCATTTACACGGGGGGGGGGTAAATAGCCGATAAACTGGCTCAAATGAATACGGACGGCCATCCAATTATAACGACCTCATCCACATTGTCGAAATCATTTAGATATTGACAATCTTTTAGATAACAGGAGCCTGTGATGTACTGTAGCCATCCTAACACACCACCTTAACGCCTTTTTCTAGTCTCCCGTTTCACTCTCCACAACGCTGTCTTCGGGCAAAAAGTCACGTCGTGAGATCGTTAACAGTTAGCTAGGTAGCATGTTTATGTTTCTTTTGGTGTCTGCGTTTCAAGTAGAGTGCGGATCCAGCCGCATTTTTCTGTCCGAGCCCGGCCCGAGTCCGACAGAGCTGTAACCGAGCCCGGCCCGAGCCTGTATTAAGTTATTTATGTCCGAGCCCGACACAGCTACATTCAAAAAGATTTTCTCATGCTAATAACACGTGTACGTTTGTAGGAAAGCATTCGGAAATGTCAACAGATGAGCGCATCAGCGCACACAGGACAACAAGCGCACGTTAACAAAGGCGCGCACCTACGCTTTTTTAAATTTAAAATGTTCAATGCCTTATCGCGCTGATGTGACCGAGCCCGACTCGAACATCATTTCTAAATATCTGTCCGAACCCAGCCCACGACTAAATTGTGCGTCTGCCCTATTTCTGATACCGTGGCGGCAGAAATGTTGCCATGGCGGGCCGCCACTACAAAATCAACATCAACACTGCTGTAGCTTCTGACACTTGTTTCGTTTTTTTTTTATTCTATGGAAATAATCCGTAATAACTTCCTTTCTGTGTGATTGTTTACATGCTTAAGTTGTTGTTATTGAACAGGTTGTCATGGGGCCTTCTGTACGCCGCTCTGGTGACCACCATGTCCGTCCTGATGTCCATCATCGCTACGTACACGGCTCTGTTCCCCAACAGTGACTTCTTTGTGGTCTTCCTTCTCATCTTCCTCTATGGGATATCATCGGTGAGTAGAGCTGCGATGGAGGGAAAGACTAGAGAATATAAGGAATCTATTTTATGCTAATTAATGCTCCAAAGTTGGGCGAAATTTGTGTGTTTACCATCTCTGCATCCCACCCTCTGCACTAAAGAAAAGTTTCTATATAACTTAATATTCTTCATTATGCACCATAGAGGGTTCCTTGTAGGGCTGCACAATTAATTGCAATTTTATCAAAATCGCAATATGAACTAGTGCAATATCCAAATCGCAGGGGGGTGCAATATTTGTTAAAGGCAAAATATGTGTCTAACCATTCTAAAATAAAGTGTTGTGGTGCTGCAGAGACATCTCGGCCTACAAATTGTATCCTACACACTAAAGAAAAAAATCTTTGTTTGGTACAGATCCTCACAAAAATCAGACGTAAATTTTTTTTTTTTAAATATATATATTTTTTCAATGAAAATGAGAATAATCATACAAAAATGATTATTCCCTCCAATACCATGACTCATATCGCAATATCAGTCAAAATAATCGCAATTAGATATTTTCCTCATATCGTGCAGCCCTAGTTCCTTGTACAATTTACAGTAGAAGTTCTCTGAATTTATTTTCCATACCAAGCAAAATTGGTTTTGTAATTGAAATATCCGTAATCAAATCGATATTGAAACAAATCAAATCTAAAATCAAGTTGAATTTGAACCTCGTGAATCGGAATCAAATCGATTTCAGGAAAGCCGTGGCAATACCCAGCCCTAGTTGCGTTGTGCGTTCTAGGAAAGATCATTTGGAACTCATTGCAGCATCACAAGCATGACATTTTCTAAAATGTTTGCTTATCTTGGAAGCTGATTTATTCCCAACCTGTTAGAAATGGATTGATAACTAACCCCAATACAGTAAACGTTAAACTAGTATGTTTAAACTGGAGGTTTTTATTCACAGCACTGTTCAGTTAAGTCGGTGCTCTCTGCATAACAACATTGAGGGTGGTAGTCATGGAAATACTGATTTTCTCTCTCTCTCTCTCTCTCTCATGTCACAGATCTTTTTTTCCTTCATGCTGACTCCGTTATTTAAGAAGCCCAAGTTTGCCAGCACGGTGGGCTCCATGCTGACGGTGGTGTTTGGCTGCCTCTCACTCTTCACCGTGCTGATGAAGGACTTCCCGCAGCCGCTGGTCTGGCTTCTCTGTCTGCTCTCCCCCAGCGCCTTCTCAATCGGGATCGCACAGGTACCAAACGCACACTACGCTCCACTGGTCATCTCTATATGATGACCAGTATATGCCGTGTCATGAAATAACCTGGTTGGCCAAGAAATGTCTCCAGGAATGTAGTTAGTACCCTGCTTGCCGGTATTGTTCCCCTCCCATGATGCTTTGCTTTCACCAGGGTCCATTTCCATCCATTTCTGCAGTTGTCGTCTTGTGACTTAGTTTTTGTCTGTGGCTTTAATTACGAGCCTCGACAGTGACACACATTGTTTCTCCTTGTGAGTCTGTATCATCATTCCAACATGTGGTCCTGGAGACATGCTTTAAGGGGAACTACCACAGAGGCCATTTTGAGTACTTTGCCAGGTGTTTGTGTCTGCAGACAGATTTTGTTACCAAGGTAGTGCTGCAACTTGCAAGATAGTCTTACAGATACTAACTTTACAGACTATGTATTTTGGATCAAAATAAAGTCGGAGTTTGCAAATGGATGCGGTCCGAGCAAGTGTGCCAGAAACCGCAGGGTAGGAAGTAGTAAAGGGCCTCCCATATGCCCATGGCCCAAATTGGCATCCTGGCTATTGTGCAGTCCCATTGCAAGATGGTCTCTGGTTTGTTTTGAATTTAAAGACATTTTGAATAGTTTTTGCTACACATATTTATGAAAACCAAAAATATTTATTTTTTGACAAAATAGTTTGCATGAAGTTGTAGATTAGGTTGTTCCCGTTGCTTGCTAAAGAACATATACAAGTATAAGAACCAGTAACTAACTCTGAGACCTTAACATACTATCCTTTGACCACAGATGCTTCTGATTTTGATATTGCATATGTCTGTTTGCTTAAATGTAAATTGGGAGCCATGCAGTTATTGAAAAATTACACACATTGTGGGGGAATTTAATCGTGGCCACAGGAAATTGATGTGTGTTTGTGTACACGTTAGGTGGTTTACCTGGAGGCCCAGGGAGATGGTGCTGTGTTTTCCTCCCTGGCCAACGGCCCTCATCCTCTTTACGTGCCCCTGTTCATGCTGGTTGTGGACTGCATCCTCTACCTTCTGTTGGCTGTCTACCTGGACCAGGTCCTGCCTGGTGAGTGTACACACACACACACACACATGCACACACATGCACACACACACACACAATAACTCAATATAATTTAAGTCTACTTTAATACTATTAGTTGTATTAGTTCTGCAGCAGCAGAAAGTTTCACCGTGCGATCACTTAAGAATAAGATAAGAGGGCTGCAGCTAACGATTATTTCCGTTGTCCATTTATCCGTCGATTATTTTCTCGAATAATGGATTAGTTGTTTGGTCTATTAAAGCAACACTAGAGAACTTTTCCTCTTCGGTCCCCCTACAGATTGGAAGCGGAATTGTCCATTGTAGTTTTTTATGTCTCATTCAAACTACAGATCCGCTACCTGAGCTGGCAAACTTGCGCCGGCAAAGCAAATGCAGAAGTGCCGTTCACCCTGTTACGAGTTGATGAACCACTGAAACTGTTTTGGAAACATTATTTTTAAGTTACAAAAAGTTCTCTAGTGTTGCTTTAAATGTCAGAAAATGTGGATCAGCATTTCCCAAAGCCCAAGATGACGTCCTCAAATGTCTCATTTTGTCCACAACTCAAAGATATTCAGTTTACTGTCACAGAGGAGAGACAAAACTTTTTTTTTTCCACATTTTTCATATTGCCATTTTACAAGCTGAGATCAGAGAATTTTAACTTGTCTTACTTAAAAAAAAAACGATTAAGCAATTATCAAAATAGTTGCCGTTTTAATTCAATAGTTGACAACTAATCGCTTAATTGAGTCATCTTTGCAGCTCTACACTTTAAGTGTAATCTTGAACCCTATGATTGTTTAGTATTACTATCATGTGTAATGCCTACTACATGTTGTCTGAAATGCAGGGGAGTTTGGAATTAAGAGGTCCTTGGTGTACTTCCTGAAGCCCTCCTATTGGTCCAAACGCAGTAAACGCTACGTTGAAGTGAACTCCGTGTACGATGCAGAGGCGAACGGTGCTCCTGGTGGGGACGAGTCGGTCGAGCCTGTTTCGCCGGAGTTCAGAGGGAAAGAGGCCATCCGGTAAAAGTCTGAACCTGCATATGAATCTCAATTTGGATGCACATTTCTGTTGCAATAAGTGCTTCCTGGAAATGCAGTTTGTTACATTTCTGTGTAGGTTTCTACAGTTTTATGGCGGCTGCTTTTGTAGCACCATCATTTCACTTTGGACAGCAAAAAAGTAATTCTGTTTTAGCATACCATGCACAAACTGTCTAAATCTATATAGGGCTGTGGGCGATATGGAGAAAATCAGATATCACGATATTCTTAAATTAGATTATTTTTTGGGCATATTTAGGCCTTTATTTGACAGGAGAGCTGAAGACATGAAAGGGGGAATGACATGCTGCAAAGGGCCGCAGGTCGGAGTCGAACCCGGGCCCGCTGCATTGTGGAGTAAACCTCTACAAATGGGCGCCCGCTCTACCAACTGAGCTATCCGGGCGCCCGACATATCACGATATCCTTGAGCAAATACATCAATGTCGATATTGCGACGACATTGTAGGGTTGAAAATTGGTGATTTCACAAAATATTTTTTTCAATGACATTTGAGATAATATTTTGGTAAACAAGTGAAATTATAAAGAAAAAGTAACGTGTTTTTTTCTCCAGCTCTATACTGACTCTGTTTACATGCATGCACAAAAAATAGTGTTACGTTAACCCTTGTGTTGTCTTAGTGTCAAATTTGACCCTTTTTCTAATTTCTTAAATGTTTTTTAGCATTTGACATTTTTTTTATCCTGACTGAACTTTGACATGTACCCTTTTGTGATGATCCTTCCTTTAATAATAGTCTAAATAATTAATAATTTCTGCTTTTTTAACTCAAGAATTATGTATAATTTCCTAGAAATTATGTTTATTGACCATGAATTCCAAAAATAGGTGTAAAACTAGTAATAAGTTGGTGTTAGCGGTGTTTATACATGGGAATTTAAAAAAAGTTTTAAACGTAAAAAAATGCGCCAAAAACAGCGTCAAAAGTGTTGAAAAAAGAGAGAAAAGGGTCAGAAAAAGTGTTGATCTTCAGTTTTGACCCAGCGAGTGCATGGTTCAGTGGAAGAGACAACACAAGGGTTAAAACAAATCTGCAATTCCTTAAATGATATTCCCTCAAAATGTTTCACAACAGATTTTCTGAGAAAATGTTAGTACATGCTTGTTGTTATCAATTTAGACAACGTCATTGTATATCACGACATCTCGATATATGATTTCATTATGATGTGATTCCATTGAAAGACGATACATTATCATATTGAATTATTGCCCAGCCTTATGTCTAAAGTATTCATTCAGAGGATGAGCCCTTTGATACTGAAGCATGAGGAGAGAAATGAAGGCTTGGAGAGTTTCCAGGCTCAGTTAAAGCCGAGGGGACCAGCCTGTAAGAGGACAGCTGCTCCTCATTCTGACACTGCTTCTGTGTTTACACTTAGTGGCGAAAAATAATTAAACATTCTTGATTGCTCCTGTGCCTCTTTCTCCGGCAGCATCAATAACATCCAGAAAGTGTACAAGGAGAAGGGCAACGTGGTGGAGGCTCTCAGAGGTGAGTCCTGAACACTTTCACATGATTGGTTCCTTTTTAAAGGCTTCTTAATTAGCAGATGTTGTGATTTGTTCTCACAGTACAAATTATTTGGCTTGCCCTTCCACAGTAAGTGTGTCCACTTACTGTGGCCTAAACAATATTCCAAAAATTGTGTGCAGTTATTTTTTTTATTTTTTATTTTTCTTATTCATTTAACACGATTCTTATGTCACGATACAATATTATTGCGATTTTAAAGATATTGCAATATTCTGCGATATATTGCAATTTATTACCTTTTTTTAGCTTCAAATTTTTTCAAATTATGTCCCCAAAAGAAAACTTTGTCAACATCTGTTTCATCTAAAAAGATATATGTCTCTGTTTGTTCATCTCACTTCAATTTTATTGCTGCAAAATGGGATTGTCAAGCAGACAAACTGACCAACACATATATCAGAAAAGATCCATACTTGGCGTCTGTGTATCTATACAGTATTGCCACGGAAAATATTGTGATACTATGCTGTATCGATTATTTTTTTTTTTTTTCCCCACCCCTTACTTTTAATATCTCTTGACCATTAAGGGTGAAAAAAATTATATATATATATATATATATATATATATATATATATATATATATATATATATATGTATATATATATATATATATATATATATATATATATATATATATATATATATATATATATATATATATATATATATATATATATATATATATATATATATATATATATATATATATATATATATATATATATATATATATATATATATATATATATATATATATATATATATATATATATATATATATGTATATATATATATATATATATATATATATATATATATATATGTATATATATATATATATATATATATATATATATATATATATATATATATATATATATATATATATATATATATATGTATATATATATATATATTTTTTATATATATATATATATATATATATATATATATATATATATATATATATATATATATATATATATATATATATATATATATATATATATATATATATATATATATATATATATATACCTACCTTTTGTGTGCAAAGCTATAATCAAAATGTCATTTAGTCAGAGGCTACACAACTGTGGTTAAGCAGAGAGAATAGACCGTTTTCCTTTTACGATTAGTCATGAAAAATCAATCTGCATGGATTGCCTGCAAGTTTTCATTTTGATTAAGCAGAAAAATGGTTTTCATGGTGTCCCAATGGTGGATCTAATTTGTTTTATTCCCTTCTCTTCTGTTGCCCATGCCTACACTGGAACATCAATGCTTCAACAATGTGCTGTCCATCCCAACTGTGTGTCTGTTCTTATGTTAATGTGCATTTTCTGATTCCACGGTGCCGTCCCTCTCTTCCTTTACATCCCCTCCCCAGGTTTGACGTTTGACATCTACGAGGACCAGATCACGGCTCTGCTGGGACACAGCGGGGCGGGAAAGACCACCCTCATGAACATCCTGTGTGGCATCTGCCCGCCCACTAACGGCTCGGCCACCATCTACAACTCCCCCGTAGCAGAGATTGCAGACGGGCCTGAAATGAAGCAGCTGGTGGGAATTTGCCCCCAGTTCAACATCATCTTTGATGTGCTCACTGTGGAGGAGCACCTCAGGATATTCGCAGCCATCAAAGGGATCCCGCCCTCCAACATCGATGCTGAGGTAATTAGGGCAGCAATTAACGATAATTTTAATTGTTTAATTGTCGGTTATTTTCTCCATTAAAGGTCCCATGGCATGAAAATTTCACTTTGAGGTTTTTTAACATTAATATGCTTTCCCCCAGCCTGTCTATGGTCCCCCAGTGGCTAGAAATGGTGATAGATCTAAACCGAGCCCTGGGTATCCTGCTCTGCCTTTTGAGAAAATGAAAGCTCAGATTGACCAATCAGGAATCTTCTCCTTATGACAGCAAGCAAGGTTACCTCCCCTTTCTCTGCTTTGCCCGCCCAGAGAATTTGGCCAACCCATGAGAGAGAGAGAGAGAGAGAGACATCATGGCTTTCAAACGAGAAAAGTGGCAGTTGGTCAAGGCCACACCCCCACCCTCCACCTTGCCTCCCCCCCCTCTCCTCCTCAATAGCTTCAGACACAGAAATGGCACATCCTAAGGAAAGCTCATTGTGGGACTGGCTCTAGTGGCTGTAATTCTGCACCAAGGCTGAATTTCAGGAAAGAGACTTCAGATACAGTATTAGGGGACCACTAAGGTCTATAGAAAAGCATCCAAAGAGCACCATGTCATGGGACCTTTAATGGATTAGTTGTTGGGTCTCTAAAATGTCAGAAAATGGTGAAAAATGTGGATCAGTGTTTCCCATAAAAGCCCAAGATGACGTCCTCAAACGTCTTTGTCCACAACTCAAAGATATTCAGTTTACTGTCACAGAGGAGAGAAGAAACTAGAAACATATTCACATTTAACAAGCTGCAATCTGAGAAGTTTTTACTTTTCTTTCATAAAAAAAATCACTCAATGACACGACTATCAAAATAGTTTGCAATTCATTTAATAGTTGACAACTAATCGACTGATCATTGCAGCTCTAGATGTGATGATCTAAACTAGCCTGGTTGACACCAGACCCTTCTCAGCTGTAACTGAGCGTGGGTCTGGGGAAGGTTCATTCACAGCCCATTTCCAAAGGGGCGTCACCAACGGAAGCCGCTCAAATGCCTCTGGGCGCAATTGGATAGTCCTTCAACCAATCAGACCAACGATCAGGGTGACGTAGCAGCGACCGCGGCATCAACCTGTGGTGGTGCTTCGGTGGCCGCCATGTTGAACGTAGACAAAAAGCTGCTCGCCATCGCTGTGCTATCGTCATCGTGTAAAGCCCGCCTCAACGGTTGTGATTGGTGCCTCGATTTGGAAAAATTGGAAATGGGCTTGAATGGGCTCTTGGACAGACGGACTTGCAGAGAAAATCTGAAATATGCTGGAAGTTCGTCAGGGTTTTCCCAGGGAAGATCTAAACACTTCTCGGTCTTGTTGGTTTTGTTTCAAGGCCTATTTTGTTCAACTTTTTGTCCAAAAATAGTTTAAATGCATGATCTTAGATGGCTTATTCAAAAATGCAGTGTGAGATTGACTGGTGAAACTGTTTGAGAGTGACAGGTAATTTCTCCCCCCCCTAATAGGTTACCAAAGTGCTGAAGGATCTGGATTTGGAGAAGATCATGACTGCTCAGGCCAAGAATCTGAGCGGAGGCCAAAAGAGGAAACTCTCCGTGGGTATCGCCATTCTTGGAGATCCTAAGGTACCTGGAGCGAGTGCTTTTTATACCATTAATCATTTCCTTGAATTTGATTTTGTGTGTATCCTGGTCTCACTCTGCCTCTAGTTATTAGTAATTCTCCCACCAGTCCTAGCAGTATAACCGCTTGGGTCCATTCTGAGCAGTCGGCCTTAGTGTTGGGTATCGTTTGGATACCTGTGCTAACTCAATACCTTTTTTAAAATGGTGCCAATGCCTGAACCAATACTTTTTAAAAAGATTTAAATAACTTTGAATGCACCACAAGACTGGTGAGGCAAGTAAACCTACCATCTGTGTTGTTTTTCTGACAACAGCAGCACTGTCGTACGTCCCGCTGTTGGAATCCTCTTCAGTGAAATACAGTCACACACACACACACACACAGTCGCACCGTTTAGCTGTCAGCATTTTAACCGTGTTTAATCCAGCTGCTAGCTAATGGTAGGCTAACGTTACCTGCTGTCAAGTGTAGTGTTAACTAGCGCCACGTGCAGTGGTGGAATGTAACCAAGTAAATTTACTCAAGTACTGTACTTAAAGGAGAACTCCGGGCAATTTTTACATTAATATTAATCGCTATAAATATGTGAGTACTGTCGATAGCAAAAAAAAAAACATCAGAATCGGTCTTAGCAAACTGGAGTTGCTGCAGCTAATGCCCATAGGTTCCAGTTAGTTAAAACTTAAGTTTTGGGGGCATAATGAGTGCCTTTAAGCCTCTTAACAGACACAAAATGCAATTCAAATGTTTGTGCAACATGAACAGTGCTCTTACGTGACAACAAGATGTGTTTTCAACTCCTACCTCCTGCCGGTTGCTAGCTCGCCGTGCTAGCTGGTAGCTGCCGTCCGGGAGGGAGTGCGTTCAGCCAGGCAGGCTTCTGTGATAATCCACATGCAGCAGTTCCGTGTGTATTTGTAGCATATATATCCATCATGTGTTTGCTCCATCTGGCGAGCGCCTGCTGGTCTGGTGGATGTCCTCCAGAAAGCCGCTGGTGCCTTTCGTGGTGAAAAAGTAAATCACATCGGCATCATTGAGCCAATAAGCATGCAGCATGCTTCTACCAAGATCTAATAATGCTGCTGATTGGCTGTCTAACGTTAGACGTCGTAGAGACACGCAGGAAAAACTCGACGTTACACAGAGACGGGGCTCACTAGGGTTGCTCCCTCTTAGTCAATTAGTCAACTAATCGGTCGTTTTGGTCTTAGTCAACTTAGATCTCTTTAGTCCATTAGTCATGTTTGATGCTTTTTTCATGCTGAATGACTTATTTCCAAGAAACGTACAAGCACATCTCTGGTAAACACAAGAATTAAAGTGGTGCTTTTAGCATGACTCTTTGCGGAGAAACTCAGATTTACAGATCTGTCGATTAAATCAACTAATCGATTAGTCGATACAATTGAATGAGTGTTAGTCGACTAAGAATTTCTTCAATCGAGCACAGCCCTAGGGCTCACGTAGTAGGAGCTGATCAATAAAGGATTTGTGCCGTAATGTTCAATGTTGTAATTCTTTTGCATTTAAAAAAATTGTATCGACAACCGTATCATTCAGGAACCGGTATCCAAGTCACGGTATTGGTATCGGTACCGGTATCAAAGTTTTTTTAACGATACCCAGTCCTAAATGAGGCACTGAAATCTGCGTTTTGGTCCGGTAGATACCGGTCGTTAAGGTACCGATGCCGTATTAGCACCGGGTCTCGGTAACCAACCCTAGTCTGCATCGTGTTTGCTCCCATCAGATCCTGCTCTTGGACGAGCCCACAGCGGGCATGGACCCCTGCTCCAGACACCAGGTGTGGTCGCTGCTGCAGAGCCGGCGAGCCGGCAGAGTCACGGTCCTCAGCACACACTACATGGACGAGGCGGACATTCTTGCCGGTAAGAACTCTCTCGGTTACACAACCGGCACCGAAACCATTAGGCAGAAATCATCCCATATTAGAAATGAAAACGTTTAGATTTAGCCTTGCCATTGATCCAGTTTAAAAGTCCAAATTAATTTGATTTTGATTAAATAATTTAGTGCATTGCACCTGTGCTGTTGATTTATTACGCAGTGTTTGAGTGTAATGAACGAGTCTATGAGAGATTCAAGGATTCACCAAAGTCTTCAAGCTTTAAAGGTCCCATGGCATAAAAATTTCACTTTTATGAGGTTTTTTAACATTAATAAACCGAGCCCTGGGTATCCTGCTCTGCCTTTTTGAGAAAATGAAAGCTCAGATGAGGGGAAAGGTTACCTCCCCTTTCTCTGCTTTGCCCGCCCATGAGAAAGAGCGAGACATCATGGCTTTCAAACAAGCAAGGTGGCAGTTGGTCAAGGCCATCCCCCCCACCCTCAGATACAGTATTAGGGGACCACTAAGGTCTATATAAAAGAGACTTCAGATACAGTATTAGGGGACCACTAAGGTCTATATAAAAGAGACTTCAGAAACCGTATTAGGGGACCACTAAGGTCTATATAAAAGAGACTTCAGATACAGTATTAGGGGACCACTAAGGTCTATATAAAAGAGACTTCAGATACAGTATTAGAGGACCACTAAGGTCTATATAAAAGAGACTTCAGATACAGTATTAGGGGACCACTAAGGTCTATATAAAAGAGACTTCAGATACAGTATTAGGGGACCACTAAGGTCTATATAAAAGAGACTTCAGATACAGTATTAGGGGACCACTAAGGTCTATATAAAAGAGACTTCAGATACAGTATTAGAGGACCACTAAGGCCTATATAAAAGAGACTTCAGATACAGTATTAGGGGACCACTAAGGTCTATATAAAAGAGACTTCAGATACAGTATTAGGGGACCACTAAGGTCTATATAAAAGCATCCAAAAAGCAGCATGTCATAGGACCTTTTAAATTCTGCTCCTAGCAATTACGAATAAGCAGCTTCAAGGTGTTAATCTTTAGTGCCAATTTTCTCCAGTTTTTTTATTTATAGTGAAGCTTTTTTTACTCTTACAGTTGACATTATTCATGTCAGCATCTGATGCTGATAAGTATCACTTTGAAGACATAGTTTCTAGCCCGCTTAAGTTTAACAGTATCACAGAATTTGTTATTGTTAAACACAGATGCTTTTTTTCTTTTTCAGATCGCAAAGCTGTGATCTCTCAGGGACAGCTGAAGTGCGTCGGCTCTTCTCTGTATCTCAAGATCAAGTGTGGTGTTGGATATCATCTCAGGCGAGTAGATTTTACGTCCCTGGTGGTAGTTTATTGTTTCAGCTTTCATGTGCTGGAAAACTGCTACAAGTCACAGACCAGTGAGCCATTTTTGGATATTTAAAAATCTCAGTGGCCCATTGGTGAAGAATTTTATAGATGGCCTGATACGTTAATAAAATCCTGTACAAAAGACAAACAAATCATTGACGACATGTGACAATTAGGGACTTAACTCAAACAAAACCCTTTTACTCTCACAGAGAAGTGAAGAAACTAGAAACTATTCACATTTAAGAAGCTGGAATCAGAATTCTTTATTTTTTTTTCATAAAGAAATATTCAAGCTGATTAATCGATTTTCAAAAAAGTTGGTTGATTTAATTTAATAATTGACATCTAATGAATTAATCTTTGCAGCTCTAATAACATACTTAAAGAATAATTCAACAGATTTTGCTATGGCATATTAAGCATTTTACTTAAGTACAAGTATAATATATTTATCTATTTTATTATAGGATATTATGGTTTGCATTTGTGGGGGTGTTGTGTCTATATGTGTTATTAACGGGTATGGATTGTCCTGCTATGAAAGCTTTGTTTTTTGTCTAATGAGCACACTGCACCAAATTCCTAGCAACTTTGTTGCATGGCAATAAAGTATTGAATCTCAAAGTATTGACTCTTGATTCTGAGACTTTATAACACTCTTAACAACCTATGTCAACCACATATAGGTCTTTATTTAACTAGTCTCTTTTCCTCCCACGTAGAATGTCTATCAACGAGGGATGTGAAGCTGAAAATATCACGTCGTTGATCAAGCAGCACGTTCCCAAGGCTACGTTGTCCCGCCAACACGAGGCAGAGTTGACATTCACGCTGCCGTTTGAGAGCATTGACACATTTTCAGGTCAGATCACACTATCTTTGTACATTTTATTTGCCAAGTATACTTACATACACAAGTAATTAGACTTTGGTAGGTGTTAAAACTCTATACATTCAACAAATAGACATGTAGTAGTAAACATTCAGTAGACAAATAGTAATATAGAAACATACTATACAATAGAGACAACAATATACATATGGGCACATATCAACATAATATACAAATAAGGCATAATATCAATACAAGTACACATGGAGTGGGATGTAAAGTGCAAAAGGTAATAGTGCAAAGTAGTGTGCAAGATGCATATTGGAATGATAAGTATGTAATGTGTAGAAAAGTGGGTGAGTGGCCAAAGTGGGGATGACCCCACTTAGCTTTCTCTGACTGCCAGCTAGGCTGGGCGATATGGAGAAAATCAGATATCACGATAGTCTTGACCAAATACCTCTATCGATATTGCGCCGATATTCTATGGTTGATAATTGGTGCTTTAACAAAATATCTTCCTACTTAGATTTTAGATAAATAATCATCAGTAATGTGGACATCATGTCTAAGTGGGGGAAAAAGGCAAATAATAGAACAGCTAGAACAGTCTGGTAAGTTCAGAAAATGACATCACTTTACTGTAATGCAGCCTTTAAAACCAGGAAAAGGCAACACTTATGTCATATTACGATAATCAAAATCTAAGACAATATCTAGTCTCATATCACGATATCGATGTAACATCGATATATTGCCCAGCTCTACTGCCAGCCCTCTCTCTGTCTACACAAACCCCACCAAAACAAATGCTAAATCAATGACTCATTTGTGACTGTTAACTGCAGCAAGTGCTGACTATTAATACTGTATGTCATTCATAGGCTTGTTCTCGGAGCTCGACGGTCAACCCAAACTGGGAATTGCCAACTATGGGGTTTCCATGACAACACTGGAGGATGTGTTTCTTCGTTTGGAGTCCGAGGCTGAAGTGGACCAAGCTGGTGAGTGGGTAACCAAAACGGCGTTACATAAAGAAAATCCCAGACTACTTTCTAATTCAATAAAATGACGTCTGTACAGTGTTTCCTTTAGGATTCAGGTCTGTCCTTCTAGAGACAATATATCAGGAGACATTTCTAAAAATGAATTAGTTTTCTAAGAAGAATGACAGTCTGACATTTATTTCATATCTAAAGAAGAACATAACATGGATTTTCTGCTTCCAGTCTGTTTTGCAGGAAACGGATAAGATGTAGTAGACATCGGTGGTACGGTATAAACAGATAATATTTAGGTCAATCATTGGTTTAAAAAAAAAAAAGAATTAATAAAAAATATAGATTCTGGGGAAATCACGATTAGAGCTGTAATGTTTCCAAATATTGCTGTACAACTGATTGTCTCAGAAAAAATTGCCTTTAACAATATACTGTAATTGTCTCTTTCAGTCAAATTTAAAGATATTTATTTATTTATTTATTTATTTATTTATTTATTTATTCTTTACTTTTTCAAACAAATTAAAGTTTTGAATGAATCCCAGGATCCATCTTTTGGTTATATATTTAACTGTCTTGTGACCGAGGTAATGTAATAACACAAGTACACCGCCTATAAAGTAAAAAACATCTCTTTATTATTATAAACGTAGTATTTTTTCTTAAATAAATGCCCTTGTGGGGGGAAGGGCTTAGGAGACCGTTTTGGGCTTTACCTGAAAGGGGGGAGGGACTAAGAAGTTGTTGATGTTCACATTTTAGTCCTGGATCTTCTCAATCCTACCTACGGCACCTTTTTAAACAAAGGAACGGCGATTACTTACTTAAAAAATATTGCGATTAGACAATTATGTAATAATTGTTACATGCCTCATCACGATACATACAAGAATAGATTTTTCTTCCCCACCCCTAGACTACAGTGTGTTTAATCGGGAGCAGACAGAGGATGAATGTGACAACGCCTCTCTGGACGACACAGACCAGCGGCTGCTGACCTTCTCCGACAGCAAATCCGACGTGGTGTCGGGTCACGCTCTGTGGCAGCAGCAGTTCAGCACCGTGGCCTGGCTGCACATGCTCAACATGCGCCGGGAGAGGAAGGCCTTGGTTTACACGTGAGTCTTCAGAGACGAAACCATTTTTGAAAACAAGATCCAGTTTCAGGTCAACCATTCGGGACTGAGACACTGAACTTATTGTCAGACATGACACTGTTACAGAAAATAGCTTTTTTACAAATATACTAGTAAAATTACAGCAAATTAGGGATTGACCGATACTTGTTGTTCAATTGTTCAAGGCCGTTACCGATTTATTAGTAGTTAATAAAACCGATATTTGGAACCGATATGTATATACAGTGAAAATGAAAATCTTTTAAGTCAAAATTAGGATTTTGGAATGTTACAAACTCCAACACAAAACTGTTTAAATGCTTTAAAGGATGACTACTGCTTTTGTTTTTAATGTAAGTTAATAGGGCAATTGTCCAGCTTGTATTTACCTTCACAAAAGTGCTCGTTTTGCCGCTGACAGGCTCAGATTAATATTCGAAGTGTCTGACAACATTATGGAAAGGATTTCTGAGGAGGTCGACCTTTCTGTTAAAGAGTAAGATCCTTTTTTTTAAACATAAAAACATCTGCGAAATTGCATTAGCTAAACCCATCGGACTCCATGTAAATAAATTGTAATTTAAACATCGTAAAATACATTTCGTTCAAAGTCGACAGAAACAAAATAAATCTATGAAAAGCCATTTTGGGTCGTCTTTCCACTTTTCCAACCATCACAACTCTAGTTTTGGTTGAAATAAACACATAGTTTACCGATTTACATGTGACAATATGTTTGCTCTATACACTCATTATACACGTATTTGTGTGTCTGGTGGGTTTAGTGTTAGTGACCTCAGACCTGTTTCTGGTTAAACAGAAAGTCTCAAAGAAGTTTTAAAGGTCTATCTCTGAAGGGATCCTTTCCATAATGTTGTCAGACACTTGCATTGCAGCCCAGTCTGTGGCTGCCGGTTACGGTGTTCACTCTTAGTACTGGACCAGTTTCAAAGATTGTTTCTATCTGTCACTTACCCTTTAAGCAATAATTTAATAAATTAGAAACTTTCAACACAATACCCAGTAACAGACAGTCCGATAGTGTTGTGGGCGGGACATTAATTCAGACTCAGTGGTGAGTGAAACCGAAGCAGAGGGACAGACACAGAGCTGTATTTTTTAATTCAATAACTTTATCGGTTATCAGGCAAATAATCGGTGATAGACCGATAATCGGTCTATCACTAATGCAAATATTTCATTTGCTAACATGAACTTCCTAATCAAGTAACCGGACATAACATATCTATAACTTTTATCCTCATAGAATATAAAGACAGCTGATCAAATATCTGATTGAAATAAATTGATGGATCTACAGCATATTGTCTCTCTAACCCTCACCCCCTCCATTCTCCTGCAGCCTGGCCTTGTTCTTGGTGTTTGTTGCTGCTGTGCTGGTCCTATCTCTGGCCACAGGAAACATCCAGATACACTCCCCGGACCGTCAGTTTCTGCCCATTTACCTCCTCAAAAGGAACCAGTCGCCACGGAGATACGCCACCAGCCTCCTGGTTCAGAACTCCACAGGTGAGTCCACTTGAGATTTTCTAAAGGATAAGATTTTGTCTTGTTCCTGGGAGGCTACAAGCTGATAGGTTCATGTTTTCAGTTTGTTTTTTTTATTATTATTTTTATAAGATGTCCTCTCAATTAGACTTCAGATCTCATTTCTGTCAGAAAGTGCTTAATGCTGTAAATATTGTGATGGGATACTAACTGCTGTACAACTGTTATCTTACACTGCAACGGTAATCGATAAGAATTGTCCCACAGGTGCGATTCTAACCAAACTCCTTGACGATGACCCTCTGAATAATCATTTACTCTCACTCCCATTCTCTCCATTTTGAACTCCTTGGGCCCCGATCAGAGTAAAGCCTTTTTGCTGGCTGTTTTTGAACTGCCTCAGGTTGTTTAGCAGAAGCACCCTGAATGCCTCGATTTGAAAAAACTTCAACTCAGAGCGGGAACAAAATGCCCGACCGTCATTTAACTCCACTGAGAACAGGTTGGCTGAGGACAGGTGTTTTGATGGTGGCCTAGCAAGAGCAAAAACAAATGATGCAACTGGTCTGATCGTAGGGTTTTCAACAAGAAGGGCTGTGTGCGCTCTCTCTGATAGAGTTTTTCTCGCATGTGGGTCAGCATTGCTTTTTTTCGTGTGCCAACAGGCTCTGATATTTCTGACTTCATCCACAACCTGGAGTCTCAGGACATCCAAGTGGAAATGATGAAACACAGCGACTACATGTCCGCAGCTCCCCACAGCGCCGCCATCAACGTAACCGGATCCAGCAAGGTCATTAATTTATTATTGGACCGATTGAATTTAGTTTTTGATACCAGATATTTGAGGAAACAGGAGAGGGAGAAGCAGATGTGGGCTCACCTCCACCTACAGTTGATGTGGTGTTCTCAGATGAAGGGCTCTTTGTTTGAGTGCTGCCGAGTCCTCGAGCAGAGAGCCTTATATTTAGATGGAGTGGAGTTCAACTGTCAAGATGTGGCACTTTTTAACACTTTGGTTTCTGTCTGTGAACAGGGTTTCAGATACAGTATTGCGTTCAACAGCACCACCGTTCACTCCTTACCCATGGCTGTCAATATACTAAGCAACGCTCTTCTGAAAGGTCTGAATGGTACTAAACCGATCAGAACCTGGACCAAACCATTTGATTATGTGAGTATTCGTTAGTTATTGTATCTAACCTGTTTTCCTTGTGCCATTTCAAATAAATGAAATGTTTCCATTGTGACATCCCTCAGCAAATCCCGGATGCCACGTCCTACGCTCTGGTTTACATAGAGGCCATCATACTGGGAATGCTTGCAGCTGGAATGCCTGCGTATTTCGCGATGGACCACACTCGAGACCGAGAGGTAATGTCTGAGTTACCAACAATCGTTTCATTTCACAAAGGGAAGAAATATTGCACTTCACTGCACGGACACACGCAGCTTTGACTAAGTTGGTTCATTTCTAAATTTGGAGTTGTAACTATAGTTTTGTACCAAAAAAAAAAAAAAAAGAGAGAGGTGGGAATTTACTGCAAAGGGCTCTACATATGGAAATATATCATGCACTCCTTCCCTGACATGCATCATTTTTAAAGAATGTTTTTGTGGCACTTGGACAGCTTTATTGGACAGTTTTTAAGAAGCAGAGAGCAGCAGGACACATGAAAGAAGGGGATCACGTATGACAGAAGTACGTCATGTTTATGATTTGTGTTAGATACAAAGTCACCAGAAGATTCCGTACATTGGTGCCCCTGTCCCCCTCCTGTAGTGCACAAAGCAACTCATAGCAATTAGTTAGATTTTTAGATTATTTCCTTTCTATTCCTCTGCTGTGTCTGTTACTGCTGGCTTTCCCAAAGATTTCCGGTCCTCATTAGTACGGCTGGGTACTTGTCAAAACGATTCGATTCAGATTCACAATGTCCCGATTCGATTCTATATTTCTCTATGAATTTCAGTTACAATACCAGTTTAGCTTGGATATAAAAAGGATTCTCTGATAACTTATGCGGTATATTGTACAAGCAAGAAGCAACCCTCAAATATGTTTTCTAATGCTCCATGTTGATGTTTACATTAACAATTGACCCCCAAAAAGTTAGGTTAAAGTACTTTTTACTTATACATCCATGGTGAAAAGGATATATTCAAAGATCAATTTCTGAATTTAGGAGAATCGATTATTTTAACGAAGCCCTGGCAAGAAACACAATCGGGCTTCTCGACTTCTGGATCCGCTCACTCAATAAAAGATCGATTTGAATTGGAGAACTGATCATTTTAACCAAGCCCTACTGACTTATTAATGTAATAATACAGTAAATAAATCGGTCCATATCTTCATTTGTGTGTATATTTGCCTGTTTTCTTTTCTCCCCTCAGATCAAGTGTCGCTCTACACTGCGTATCTCCGGTCTGGTGCCGTCAGCCTACTGGTGCGGCCAGGCTGCCGTGGACATCCCCTTCTACTACCTCATCCTCTGCTCCATGAGCGCCGTCCTCTTCTCCTTCCACTCTGGGAACCTGCTCACGTCCAGCAACCTCACCGCGGTGGTCCGTACTGCCGTTTACACGGGATGGCTCTCGCATACATCACACAAGATTATTATTATACAGTTGTGCTCGTGTTTTAATTCCAAAGGACAAGGGGACTTTATCAGGATGCATAGTATCCTGGATCCGTTAAATAACTGGCCTTTCAAAATAAACATCTGCCTGCCTCTATGGGAATTTAACATAGGGGTGGACTGACTTATGCCCCCTGTGTTTTAAGGAAGAACATTTATGTATTTACAATACATTATTCATTCACAAAGAAAATTGGTGTCCTTCAAGGTTGGATTTTTCCTCATTTTTGTATTAAAGGCATTAAGATCAATTTCCAAAAGATGTTTTTTTGATTCCTCTTTGTAGTCAACTTTAGCATGGGTATGTAAACTTATGAGCACAACTGTATGTACCACCCCTTGGTTTAAAAAAAAAAAATTTATCTTAATTTCTGAATAAAGGACTCCCTCTTCATTCCACCTTTTTGATTAAGCCGCTAAACATTTTAAAAATCAAAACCAAATGCATGATGCAATTAATATTGATGTAGTCTATATACACAACGTTCCACTTCCGGGATCGCATTGGTGCCGCCCGAAATTCCTTCTTTAATAAACCAGAGCACGTTTTTCTCCCATCCCAGAATGCTATGTGGACTAGCCAGACCTTCCTCCGCAGCGCTGTGGAGGAAGGTCTGGCTATGCGTACTAATATTGCTGGTAATATTCATGGAACATAAAGAAGTCCCTTTTCCATGACTTGTCTCCTCCCCTCTCTTAGGTCCTGTGTACTGTTGGCTTCGGTCCAGCCGTGATCCTCTTCACTTACGTGTTTTCTTTCGGCTTCGCCCGAGTCCAGAGCAACAGAGATTTCTTCTCTGTCATCTCCATGATGGTAAGGCGGGATGCCATGTGTATACACAATGAAAATACACGTGTAACCAGCGTCCAAAACATGATCTTCAAACAGCACCATAAAATGTGTTCCTGAAATCCTTGAGATTAATAACTGTGATCACAATACCTAAAATAAACCGTAACAGGGCTTATTATTTTGGCTGCACATTTGAGGATACTGAAAGAGTTTCAGGTTTAGTTCATTTCTGGTCTATCTAATCATCGTCTTTTGGGTGTTCTCTGACTGAGTGACTTATTTCTCAGGTGTGTGTGGTGTCAGCCTCGCTGGTTCAGCTGTCCTTTGTGAACGACAGCCCTGGGTTGACCAGAAACCTGCACAACGCCTTGTGTTTCTTCAACCCTCTTTACCCTCTCATGGGCTGCCTCAACTGCATCACCAAGGTAGGAGCTTCACCAGGGCAACCAGTCAGTCCTTTCAGTGGTTTCTCTGTCTGCAGTTTTGTCTTAAAACCTGCATCCAACTTTATTTCAGACCACATGATGTGGAAGGGATGAACCCATTGAGAATTAACACCAACTTGCTCGGTTCCATGCCGATTTTAGTTTATTTTAGCCTCTTTTTTTTTTTTTTTTTTTTTTTAACACATGGTTTTGGTTCTCTGGCTGCACATACTGTACTGTAGACTGTATGATTTTAAAGGGTAACTACCGATGGGAACAGCAATCTTTAACATTGGTCCAGTATTAAGTGAGATCACTGCAGTCGACAGCGGTGAAACAAGCTACAAAGTAAGTTAATAGGGCAATTGTGCATCTTGTATTTACCTTGTTTTGCCGCTCACAGGCTTAGGTGTTGGAACCAACCCATCCAGAGAAGCCTTTTCTATTGATTTATGGTATATTACCTAACTTGTTCATATAGAATAGTTCAGGGTGCTTTTGTTGGACCCTTAAAAGTAAGCTTGCGAAGATGTCAAAGTGCCAGCTGTTTCTTTTTAAGACAGTGGCTTCTATACGAGCAGGAGCCCCCTCACTGATGTTTTTTTTCTTGTCTACAGGCAACCTTCCTCCCCTCTCTGTATGAGGAGAACTTCTTGTGGAAGAACCTGCTCATTGCGGTTGTAGCTGTATGTATCTAACTTTTTACTACGTTCAGTAAATAGAATGTGTGTGTTCAGCCTTTTATTTTCTCATTTCTGTGATCAGCCGTATCTCCAGTGCATCCTGCTGCTTTTCCTGCTCCGTTGGCTTGAGATCGGTTACGGTGGGAGGACGATGAAAAACGATCAGTTCTGCAGGTAATGATCAGATTTCAGATCAAGTCAGATCACACGCTCCCTCGTTATCACTTCTTTTTGTAAGTATAGGTTTGTTTCATGTATTTCACATGAACCGTTCAAGCTTCGTAGTCTGAATTGAGACTCGTGTCAGTTCAACTTCATGACATAATGATGGAAGATTCTTTTGCATTTCAGGATCTCATCCAAGTCAAAGCCCAAAGTGGAGAAAAATCCAGAAGAGGCGCTGAACGAGGATGAGGATGTTCAGATGGAGAAGGCCAGAGTGAGGGAGGCCCTCACCTGCCAGTCTTGCGAAGACGTAAGTGGATATCTAATCTTCTGGTACAGGAAAATAAGGAGCTGTTGAATCTTGTCACAGCGGATGATCCAGATATGAGCCACTTTACCTAAA